>NC_050516.1:34452690-34490196 GCF_002922805.2 Oryzias melastigma
GACTTAGGACTGTTTTTTTTAATTGAATAAAGTTTAAGTTTGTTTTCTTTTTTTACTGTACTACTCACTTACTTTTTTGGTTTAAAGTTACTTTATAAAGTTAAAACTTTTTATTTATCATTCATTTATTTTAGGAGCCACAAAAAGGAGTAAATGAGGCCTCATGTTGCAGACCCTGAACTAAATACACGCCTTTGCTGTCTTTTTTTTTGTAGTTGAAACTCTTTACTGCCGCTAGATGGCGGTAATTCACTAAGACATTGTTTACCAACTACATCAATTTAACAGGAAGAAACCGGAAGAAGTGAAACTAGCTAACTGCTAACAATCTGGAGGAGAACTTGACATTGGTAAAGTGAATTTGATCACATTTGTAATTGGTTTGGCGCTAATAAAGACTTTTAAAATTGTGATATATACTTAAAAAGGAATAAATATATTAAAGGATAATATTTACAGTGTACGAGTACTCGGATACAATGCAAATACATATTAAATAAAGCTGTTGAAAAGGGTATCGATGGTATGCGTGAATTTATTTAGTTAGCAGGGCTTAACAATTACTGTTAAATTACAAAAACACAACAAAGTCGGGTTTTTTTGGCTGAAGTAGGAGGAGGAGCAGGTATTTAATCTTTCTGGAAACCAAGACGTAAATAACCCAACAACAGATCAAATATGTTCCTCTAAAAAGTGCTGAAATAATGTGAAAACTAGTAAGAAAACGGTTTTGTTAGGAGGAAAGTTCAGAAATATTTTTTAATGACTGGGATTGACAGAAAGTACATAAATAAAGAGGAGCCCAGGGTGTATTTTTTTAATTGAATAACGACATGTGCTTTATTTTCAAAATAAAAATTCGTTGTACAGCTACTCAATTTCAATTCAGGAAATTATTAGCAATAATTTCAAACTTACAAACTTTTTTTTATTCTGGGTAGCTTTTTTTAAAATAAATTTATTGATCATCATACAAATTTACAAATCACAACCGCAAGCAGTATGTAAATAAAATCAATAACTAATGTCATCTCTTTAAAAAATTATTGAAGCTCAGGGTGTAAAAAGATAAATTATGTTAAAAGCTAAATAAAAAACTTCATGAAGATTTTTTTTGTGTATTTTAGTCTTTTGCTGTGTCTCAATGTCACAAATTTAAATGAAATCACATCAAAATTAGACTTTTTAAAAGGAGTTATTAATAAGTTTTAAAATGAGTAGACTCATTGGATAAATTAATTAAAGGTGAGAATGAATTAAGTGCTAAAATAATTTAAATCTTTATTTGAATTGAGTTCATTTTGAAAAACTACAGATTGTATTAAATGTTTTCTCAATGGGGTTGTTTCTACTTAACAGCTAGTCTCGCCTTTTAAATATCAGTAATTGGTATATTATTTTATTTTTCAGTAAAAGGCATTATTTTTTTCCACTTAGAAAGGATTATGGGATGTTTTCTTGACACTGTGCAGCAAACAGACTCATTTATTTAACCTTTTTTTTGCTTGTTCAGTACTTTAAATTATTCTGGATACATTTGAAGTTCCCTCAGATCCTCTAAGTGGTTTATTTCTTTTTGTGGGAAACTAAATTACTTTTTTTTGTTGATAATGTGGTTAAAGTGGCTTTTCTTCGGCATTCTTTCCCATGTTTCGCTCCCACATCCTCTATTTTTGCCCGTGTTCATGCAGGGAGAATGCGCGCCCCTCTGCGCTGGGTGCTGTGGGATGTGAAGGACACCCTGCTGAAGGTGCGTACGTCTGTGGGAGAGCAGTACGCCAAGGAAGCGGAACACGTGGGTGTGAAGCTGAGTCCGGTGGAGGTTGGCGCTGCTTTTCAGAAGGTTCATCGAAATTATTCCAGCAGATATCCAAACTATGGAGTCTCTGAGGGCCTGGATGGACAGGCTTGGTGGATGGGAGTGGTAAAGGACACTCTGTACCAGTGCAGGGTCACAGATCCAGAGCTGTTGAACACCATCGCATACAATCTTTATCACAACTTCTGCAGCGCAGAGAACTGGGAGGTAACTGGCATTCGACCCCAAATTGTTGCCTCATTTGAACATTTTACTGTGATAAATCAGAAGGTTTTCAGAATTTATTTTAAGTCTCTTTTGGCTTAAATTCTGTTTTGTAATCGCCTTGAATGTTGTGTTAAATTTGCTTTCTTCTCAGGTCTATCCAGACACGAGGAAAGCCCTGGAGAGCTGTTCCTCTCTGGGGTTGAAGCTGGCCGTGGTTTCCAACTTCGACAACCGCCTTGAAGCTATTTTGCGAAGCTGCGGCCTGCTGTCGCATTTCAGCTTTTTAGTAACGTCAGAGGGAGCCGGCGTGGCGAAGCCAGACCCGGACATTTTCCATCAGGCCCTGCAGAAATGTGGAGCGTCCGCTGACAGCGTGGCTCACGTCGGAGACCATCATGTCAACGATTACCTGGCCTCTCGGTCCGTGGGCATCCGGGGATTTCTTTTAGACAGAGACGGCATGCAGAAGGCGGTTTCCGTTCCTCGGGAGCACCGGCTGGCCTCGTTGGAGGAGCTGCCGTCACGACTTCAGCAACATACTGAATAGTGGCAAAGCATGAATGTATGTGTTTAGTTTTATCATTTGTATTTCTTTGTTCTGTAAATAAACAGGAAACAAAGTTAATCCAAATAAACTAATAAGTTTTTCCATCAGCACCTTTTAAAGTATCTGTAAACTGCTGGTTGGATGAGATTTTTCAATGAAAGCATTAAAAATGTTTAAATTCAGTTTTTTAGATCATAGTTTTCTAATTTTTGGTGTTTGTTTTAAAAAAGTCAAAAGTTACAGATCAAGTCATTCATTTCAATTTAGGAAAATTCTTAGATGTTCCAAATTGGAGCCCTCTAGTGTTGCAAATGGGAATTACAAGCCTTTTTTTTAACTCTTATCTGAATATATGTTATAAAAAAGTCACACTTACCCTAAAAGGCATCTACTTTTTGCCTTTTACCGCCGGGCTACATGGTGGAGCGGTGGTTCACTCTTGCCTCACAACAAGATGGTTCAAATCCGGGTGTGTTCTGCTCGAGCATCTGTTGGTGCTTCATCCCGGAGTCCAAAACATGCTTCAACGGGTTTATTGAAAACTCTAAAT
Organism: Oryzias melastigma; assembly: GCF_002922805.2. NCBI lineage: Eukaryota > Metazoa > Chordata > Actinopteri > Beloniformes > Adrianichthyidae > Oryzias > Oryzias melastigma. The sequence goes on from NC_050516.1 coordinate 34,455,814, forward strand.
TGCCCCTAGTTTTGAGTGTGTGACCCTGGAGTCGACTGGCGACCTGTTTAGGTTGTACCCCACCTTTGCCCGACCGTAGGTGGGTTGGCTCCAGCAACCACGTGACCCCAAAGAAGAATCAGTAGGAAATAGATGGATCTTTTATTATCTTCTTCCACACACTTCAATAACTTGTAAAAGTGGCTTAATGTAAAGGTTAAAACATGATAAAAATATTTAGAATATATTTATATCTCTTATTTTTTTACTTAAACCTAAGAATATAACAAACTAGAACTTTTACATCCAAGCCCAGATTAATTTATCATTTACCAGATGCTATTTTAACTTCTAAATTTCAGAATAATTCAATTGGATTTGTTTACTTTTATTATTTTATTAAAACTGGATGAAGTTGCATAAACAAATCGTGACATCCACTGATAGAAAAGCGGATATTTCATGCATAAAGTCTGTTGACAGTTCTATTGGAGGGCAGAACAAAGAAAATAATTGAAGGCAAACGGTGAGGTGAAAATCTCCAAGATTGCATCCTGATTGGTGGAGGTCGTCTTCAACTTGGTGCTCTCAGTGCGGGTTAACCTCTGTGAAATCACATTTCTAACTGGGAGGTAGGTGGACTGACCCTTTAACCAAAGCCTCTCAGCTTAAATCTTACCTAATGATTTGTTTCAGTACTGGGCAGTAAGAACAGGGAAGGATTGCTTAACCCTAATACCACCTTAAATACTCTTCATTTACTAGTAACCTGCTCAAAATAATAAAGATCTGTTTGGTAAAACAATCATTAAAATACAAATTGGCTCCTACAGTTGACAGGTTTTAGGATCTTGATTTAAATGTCACAAACTTTGTTCGTCGGAGCATCTAGAGCGCCTTTACAGATGCTAGAGCTGCTTAATTCAAAGCTTGTTTAGCAGCTTAGCCAGACGGCTCTAAAGGGCTCCGCAGAAATCCACTTGCAGACATAACGGGATGTCGAAACGAAGCTCCTCTAGGAGACAGCAAGACGGAGGAGACGTGCGTCAGGAATGCCACCGCGTGACTTATTTATACAAAACAGAGCCACGATTACTCAACGACTAATTTAATAGTCGATGAGTTGTTACTTAATATTACATGGAGATTGTAGTAAAGTTGAACAAAGTTGTGAGCGTTCAGCACCAAAAAAAGCATTTTTTAAATGTTTAGTAAATATTCAAACTATAGTGATTCCTTTTCAAACGTTTTTCGGCACGTAAAAACTCAATCATACTTTAAGCGATTTCAACAATCTTGGTATTAAAACATTCAGTTTGTTCAAGACATTACTGCTTGACATTTTGGTATTCATAAATGTTATAGTTTTTGAAATATTGAGCAAAATATGCCCCATAGGAAATTAATGAAAAATACATAAAATTTCAAAACTTTAAGCAACAAACTTTTAAAAATATTCATGGGTTATGTTTTGAATTTTTAAGGGTAATTTTTTAAAAATTTAAGTTGAAGTTTATCTAGTATTTCAGCAACATGCTAACGTTTTTTGGTTAATTTGTTATGTGCTGGAGATTTTTTTAAGCTAATTTAGAGTTTAGCTAAGATTTTAGCAACATGCTAACGCTTTTGACTAATTTGTTGTCTACTGAGGTTTTATAGGACAATTTAGAGTTTAGCTTATATTTCAGCAACATGCTAACATTTTTTGGCTAATTTTATTATCTACTGGAGATTTTTTTTAAGCTAACTTATAGTTTAGCTTATATTTCAGCAATATGCTAACGTTTTTTGGCTAATTGTATTATCTACTGGAGATTTTTTTTAAGTTAATTTAGAGTTTAGCTAAGATTTTAGCAACATGCTAACGCTTTTGACTAATTTGTTGTCTACTGAGGTTTTATAGGACAATTTAGAGTTTAGCTTCTATTTTAGCAACAGGCTAACATTTTTTACTATTTTAGTTTACCGAGGAATTTTAGGCTTTTTAGGAGTTTAGCGAGTATTTAAGCAACAAGCTAGCTATTTTGGCTGTAGGCATCTATTAAGGTTTTTGAGGCTAATTCGGAGTTTAGCTCATATTTAAGCAACACATTAAATATTTTTGCAAAATAGGAGTTATTTAATGCAAATTAGGAATTTTTAAGCAATTTTACAACACATTTTTCAGAGACTTAGGCCAACTTCAGCGCTCTTTCCTAGTACCGTATTTTTTAACAAAGTCCCAGTTTTGCAAATAGCTTTTGCATTTTCGCCAAATCCCTTTAGCAATTGATGCAAATACTTTAATTCACACTAGTATTATCGCAGGTAATGCAACTTTTCTAGTTACATTTGAAACAATGAGATCAAAATTGTATCTTTTGTAAAAATAGTTCATTTTTTGAGATGATTTAATCTCGTTTTAATACCAGAAACTAATGAAGGACAGAGGCTGCATGATTTATTAAAAGTTTAATAAACTATCATCTTAATTGTCTTTATTTTTAGTTAGTTTAACGCCAATGATCATTAAGATATGTGCTTTACATCCACTTTGCGCATGACCCAATCAGTCGACTAATCAGAAAAAATAATCAGTGATTAGCCGATTATTAAAATAATAGTTTGTGGCAGCACTAGTACAAAATAAATGTCTCAGAGATTGTGCATGAAATAGGAATCTGGAGTAAACATTTCCTTTGGCTCTGGAAGCACTCTGTCCCGAATGGAGAAAAAAAAAGTGGCTAAAAAAAGCAATTCCACAAACAAAGAGTCTAATTCAAGGAGAAGGAGCTGCAATCACGGAGCACGCATAAGCAGAGACACACACAACAAAATGCAGATTTTTCATCTTTCATTGTAAAGCAAAGACTGAGAGCTGATGCTGTCCAGATGATCAAATCTGACCACATGCAGGCATGAGAAGACCGGCAGCTTTTAATTGACACTCCATACATGCTGATTTTTTTTTTCCTTTTTATATTTACACATAAATGCTGTAACAAACACACAGGATATGCAAAAACAAAAATATCAGATCATGTAAACAGAGACAAGTGCAGAAATATTTTTGGCAGAGAAAACAATTTTTCTCCCAACACCACAAAGAGTATATTCCAAATGTCTGTCAGTTTCCAATGACACAAAGTTCCTTCACTATTATTATTAGTTTTTAAGAAATCAGAGGCTTTGCCGCTTTAAGAACATTTTAAATACAAAGCAGAGGAAACCTTCTGCTCCGTGTTGCTTTAAAAATGGAGTTACGTGCATGCATGCTCAGGTGGATGTGACCCCTTCACCTCAGTGCGCGTTCAGGCATTTACAAACAAGTGCGTTTGGCGTCAAGCATACATGGATGCTTTCCTCCAAGTGACAACTTATACAGTTAAGTGACGATTTTTAAAATTTCTAAAGGAACAGCGAGCAAATTTGTTTTCCAGTAAACTTGTTTAAAAGGTGCTTCAATAAAAGGAAAAAAGGTGACCACCTAGAATGTGCAAATCCAAAGCCTCTGAAGTTACTTTCCTTTTAAATACAGCTCAGGAAGTTTATAAAACAAAACTGACAAATGCTTCAGTTTCCCTAATAACACTGGAATCAACATTTTTCTTCCCCCTTTTACATTTTAACTACAGTTGAGTGAAAAATTCTCCTTAAAACAGACGCTAAAAAGCATCTGCTTCCCACACCAAATTATTTCTAAAAAAACAAACCAAAATAAAGGTAATTGTGTTCAGTGTTTGAAGGAAAATGTGCAAAGATGTTAAAAAGACAAATTTAGAAAATTGTGGTCATCTGATATTCACAAATGAGTTGTCCCGTAGCAAAAGTAAACGCCTCGGCTTCTCAGCAGCTGCGCAGGACGATTGGTGGCCTCGTAGATCCTTGTTCATGTCCTGGAGGCCACCCGAACCGGAAGCTCTTCCCGTGCAAGATTTGGCAGCATCTTCATTCCCAGACGTTCGAACAAACCCTTGCAGTTCTGAGTGCTTGTCCACAAAACAAAGTACACACTCCCCCCAAAAAATGTTGCAGTCCAAAAGTCCCAGTCAGTGGTAGCGAGAACATGGCGGAACATCTCACCTTCCACATCCAGAAGTCCAGCCTCAGTCACGCTGAAGACGGCTCCGACTCGCCTCTGGCCAGTCGAGCCACTGCGGATGCAATCCCAAAAGGTTTGTGGGCCACACAGATCGGAAAGATGCAATGATGCGCACAGGATGTGTCCAAACGACATGTCTCGTCAAACCACTGAAAGACAGCAGCAAAGTCGAAAGTTCAGATGCAGAAAAGAGACTTCTCTGAAACGAAAAACTAGTGCTGTAGATTTATGAAGCTCTTAAAGCCATTTTATGCAAACATTCATAAATAATCGAATAAACTAAACACTAAAATTAATTATGAGTACAGCCAAGTTTTACAAGAGTGCAGAAAGATGAAGAAAAACATTCATAAACATTACACGTAAGGATGGAGAATCAAACTCAATCGCACAAGCGGCCAAAATCCAAAACACACCTTAGGTCAGGGGCCGAGCAGGATAAACATTTAATGAACACTTTAAAACTACATTTTTAAAACTGTAATTTTTTTAACATAATTGTGAACTAGATATATAGCATAACATACAATAATGCTACTGTGAATGCTGTGAGGTGAATTTGGCTGCTGAAGATTTTAGTGCTGATAGCTGAAATCACTGAAACTGATAGCTAAAAATGCTAAAGCTAATAGCTAAAAATGCTAAAGCTAATAGCTAAAAATGCTGAAGCTGCTAGCCAGCTAAAATATTAGCTAAATGCCAAATTAGCCTAAAAACCAAAACAATAAAAGAAAACCTATAGGTAAGCCAAAATGCCAAAACAGCTGAAATATTAGCTAAACTTCAAAATATCCTTAAAAAATTGACAAAAAGCCAAAATTAGCCAAAACAGCTAGCATGTAGCTGAATATGAGCTAAACTCTAAAATAGCCTGAAAATTCAGTTTTAAAAGTAGTCATAAAAGCCAGCGGAATGCCAATTTTAAAACTTTAAAACTGTAACTTTTTAAAATAATTATGAATAATGAAAAGGCGGGAATATTATTCCATCAATTTAAATAACTTTCTAAATTTTACTCTCCATAAAAATATATTTTGTAAAAATTATAGTAGTTAGAAATGAGCGCAAGATAACATCGTGCCATAAATAACAATAAAATAAAATGATCTGGAGGGCCGGACATAATTACCCAGGGGGCCGGATGTGGCCCCCGGGCCTTGACTTTGACACGTGTGATGAACACTATTGCAGTGGTCCTTAACCTTTTTTAAGCCAGGGACAGGTTGGCATTTCTGGTTTCTGTCTACAACATGACATCTTGTTTAAAAAAGAAGTCTAAAACTATCAGTAGATTTGTTTATGCAGATGATTTAGATTCAATGAAGCAAAATTGTTGAATTGTAGAAGTCGTTTCTTTGGAAAAAATACATAAAGAACACATTACATGACTTTTTTCCCCCCATAGAATGCCTTTTTAACCCTCAATCCAGGCTGTGATTATCTTTCAGGACAAAAAAGAAGATCATATTTTAGAAATCCTCATTCATTGGGGTTTTTTTTTCAGCACAAAGGAACATTTTCTGTCCTCAAGTTTCTGAACGGATGTTTACCTTACTCAGCCTTGCTGTAGGAAAACTCTCAAATGTCCTTTTGACAAGTCTCCACAAATCAGCAACTTCAATTCAATTCAATTTGATTGAGTCTTTGTGGTTTGAATTTATGAGAAAGTTTTTCCCTTAAACATCAAAGTGGAGGCTAACAACCAGACGCTAGCTTCACCTACGTCTGACTTTTAAGGTGTGATGGATAAATAAAGCAAAATAAACTGACGCAACCGTCATAAAATTGATATTTTTTAAATATAAAATAAATTCACTGTGTCTCCAACTTTGTTTTGTCGGTAAATGCCTCAAATATTAACAGATTGTATTTTAAATATGTGAGGTTAAATGGAAAGATGAATTAAATAATTATAATTGATCTTAGAACAATTATTATTTAAAATTTTAGGGCAAATTATATAACTTATTTAAGTAAAATAGCAGAAATATTCATCCAAGCTGGACCTCATATTAACCTCCAAAGTATTTGATCATATCAAGATAAGAAGTACCGCTCTCTGATGGATAGCCAGCTGTTCCGTGCTTTTCTCCAACATAGTGATGTGCATGGTTATGCCTTCGACAGTCTTGCCTCCACCAGCAGCTAAAGAAAAAAAAAAGAAAAACAACTCTAACCACTGCAATTCATTGGCTGGTAAATAAGGAAGACAGTATGAAATGTTTCCAGATACTTACTGTAAGAGGGAACACAACACCATGATCAGAACGCAGCCAACCACACACAGCACCAGCACCGTGGCGACGGTCTGCTGCCTGTGGTTGGTTGCTACCACAGCCAGCAGGTCTGCATGCTCACACCTCAACCCCACAAACCCTGGATGACACCTGCAGCGGGGAAAGAAAGACGTGAAAGCTCCAAGTACAAGTCTGGACTGTCAGGTTTCACCGAGCCAGCAAGGCCAAGTGGGCCCCAAATGGTTTAAAAGTGGGCAGAAAATGTGGACTCCAATTGGGTTTGTCCAAAGTTACTGTGGTGGTCCCACCTGTGTTTGCGCTCAATAACCTAAGGGGGAACTCAATGGGTTGGGTCGCTACGCTAGCCAGCCACCAGGGGGACAACGTAGTGTGTATCGAGCTAGCAAGATCCTCTGTATCAAGCTAGCAAGATCCATTTAAGTGAGCTAGCGAGCTCTGTTTTAGCATCCTAGAGAGCTCCTTTGTAGCATGTTAGCGAGCTCTTCTGTAGCAAGCTTCGCTTCAGCGAGCTCCGCTGTATCGAGCTAATGAGCTATGCTGTAGTATGCTAGCGAGCTCCGATGTAGCATGCTAGCAAGCTCTTCTGTAGCGAGCTCCGTTTTAGCAAGCTGTGCTTTAGCATGCTACCGAGCTCTTCCGTAGCAAGCTTCGCTTTAGTGAGCACCGCTGTATTGAGCTAGCGAGCTCCGTTTTAGCATGCTAGAGAGCTCCTCTGTGGCAAGCTAGCGAGCTCCGCTGTAGCATGCTAGCGAGCTCCATTTTACCAAGCTATGATTTAGCATGCTAGACAGCTCTTCAGTAGCAAGCTTCGCTTTAAGGAGTTCCGCTGTATTCATGTAGCGAGCTCCGTTTTAGCATTCTCGCGAGCTCCTCTGTAGCGAGCTAGTGAGCTCCGTTTGAGTAAGCTATGATTTAGCATGCTAGAGAGCTCTTCAGTAGCAAGCTTCGCTTTAAGGAGCTCGGCAGTATAGATGTAGCGAGCTCCGTTTTAGCATGCTGGAGAACACCTCTGTGGCAAGCTAGCAAGCTCTGCTGTAGCATGCCAGCGAACTCTTCTGTAGCGAGCTCCGTTTTAGCAAGCTATGATTTAGGATGCTAGCGAGCTCTTCTGTACCAAGCTTCGCTTTAGCGAGCTCTGCTGTATCGAGCTAGCAAGCTCCATTTTAGCATGCTAGCGATCTCCTCTGAAGCAAGCTAATGAGCTCCTCTATAGCGAGCTCCAATTTAAGGAGCTCCGTTGTAGCAAGCTAACCCACTGAGCTCCAACTTAACCCAATGTGGGTAAACACAGGTGGGGCCCCCACAGAAACTGCAGACAAACTCATTTGGGGCCTAAATTATCTGCCCACTTTTAAACCACATGGGGCCCACTTGGCTTTGGTGGCTGAGCAGTTGTAACTTTAACTTGATCAAGGTTTTGCACATCAGTCATTTTAAATTCACTAAAAGAACCACACAGAAACAAACTAGTGTTTGTGAATGTTTGATCTTGCTTAGTGCGTTTACAGGAACATCTTAGATAAATGAGATTTTTACTAAAGTGGATTCATTTTAGTTAAGCAACGTTCATGCCGGCCTCAAAAACATTCAATCAAGCAGCCACTTTCAATAGAAAGTCTATGTAAACCCGTATTTCTGGGTTCCGTGTTAAAAGAATCTCACGTTTAAGCAAGTTTTTATTACTCTACTCAGGCTATACAAGCTAAACACAGGATTAAAGGGTAACCAATCTCTAAATTAACTTTTTTTTGGCTGTTGACTTTTATAAATGGGGATTTAAAAGTGCCTTCTGTTGGTCATTGCCAAATTTTGTATAGATTAAAATAAAATAGTTTAATTCTTGAAAATATAGTCAAAAATGGTCTGTGTGCTGCCCCCTAAAGGTTGAATCGAGGTATTACAGTTGAATTTTTTGATTGGTCAAACCATGTAAGTTTCAGAAGTCCCACGTTGTGATCTGCAGCTCCATTAATGATAACAATCCTGCCACCATGCCCCGCCCCTCTGACTGGATTCTCAAATTTCAGCTGTGGGTGGAGTCAGCCTCCAATTTCCCTGTTTGGTTACCCTTTAAACGCGGTGGAACTTTGACCAATCAGGGAATTCGATTTGATAGCAATATATTGAAGGCGTCCCTTTAATTCATAGACTCCTAACTGTTTGAAAATTAATCGTGGAGGAGAAATTATTAATTGCAATTTGTGTCCGGCTGGAATTATATGTCATCAAGTCTTAAATATATCAGAATAGAGCTGTGAAAGAAAAACCCTGGAGTAGGATTTACGAGATTTGCACGGCTTTGACATTTCGCACCAAACCTCTTCCAACTGTAGGTGGCAGACATGCGCTAGTTAATAGTAGAAAAAGGCTGAATGCAAATTTTTCCCAAAATAGTATTTTTTTTAAGTTCTAACAATCTCCATGGCGAGTGAAGGAGTGACGTGGATGTGCTCTGAAGCACAGAAGTTTACATTTAAATGTAAGCAATGACTTTTTCTTGTAGCATGAGCTTTTTAGAGTTATAAAACTGACAATGTTATGCATTTCCGAGCGCTAGCAGCTCCACGCTAACGTAGATGATCGGCGACTGCTGATGATGTCATCGAGTGGACGTGACGTCCAAATATTTTTCTGTAATTCTCTGTAAGGGTAGGGAGAAGTCGTAGGGATGGGGGAGGAATTTGAATTCAACCAAAGAAAAAGAAGAAGCCCCTCCCTGCATGTCTAGTGTGAACACAATGGGTTAAACACCTTTCAGCTCGTTCTTGAACCCTTATCTAATGCCCAGTTTGTACATAACTTTACAGAGGTCGGTTTGATTTTCTACACTGCATGATCTTTCCAATAGATCATGATGAGCTTTTAGATCTGGATAGTTTCCTAGTAAAGTATCCACTATGGTCCAAACAGCAAGAATTGGCTCTTTCAATGGTATAACAAGTGCTAAGACCTGTTGGAAAACGAAAGTAGCATCTAAAGTCGGTTTGTAGAAGGACGACTGAAGTGCTCTAAAACTCTCCGGTAGTGTTCTGGGCTGAGCCAGGACCTGACACAGCTCAGTGGACCAACACCAGCAGACGATATGGATCCAAACCAAAAATGACTTTAGAGACCTTGACGCAAATGTAAGCAAACGATTTTTGATTCTCCTTTGCTCCTCCAGACTCTTGAAAAAAATGGAATTTACTTTCATTTTAGTTCAGATGAGGCCCCTCATATGTTGTCTATGACTCAATAGAAGCTTGATACAAGAATATGATCCATGTTTTCTTTGTGTTGTGTCTCTAAAACACACTACAGCAGTACAGCACTTTTTAATCTTTACAAATGTTTTGAATTAATACATTTAAAAAAGTTCTCCAGGATACAGTTGTCTTTGAAGCATGTGTGGTGTTTTCACACAGCAATCTGTCAACTACCAGCGTTTTCTGCAGGGACAGTTTGTCTTATCCTCTTTGTGCAGCGGGTCAGTAAAGGTCCTCTGAACAACTGCTAATTCTGCAGCAGTCCCAGTCTGGCCCTCTGAGCCAGAAACCTTTAAAAACATTTGAAAGTAACACAGTTTGTCTCAAATGTGAGCTTTTTTTAAATTATTATTAACATTGATGATAAAGGAAGACTCCCTTTGAACTAAATTACAGATATAAGTCATAAAATGAATTAAACTTTTAATTTATTGAGGTAAATTCCTCTTTGGATGAAACCACCCTGATGGTGTCACTAGTTCAGGGGTCGCCAACCTGTAACAGTAAAAGAGCCATTGGGGCTCGTTTTCTACTGTTCAAACCCTAGAAGGAGCAGCATAGTCTTTAGGAAATAAAAACTAAAAATATAAAAAGAACCTAGCATCTCTCAAAATGTGATTTTTTATGTGAGACAGAAGCTCAAATAACTTATTTTCAAAATAAAAGATGATCATCTCAGTGCAGCTAGTAACCAATACTGAGAATATGTGCTTTTAACTCATAAAAGATAAAATTTTTTACTAAAGTTTTGCTTTGCGTATAAAATCTGTTCATTCTGGAGGTAGTGTTGAGGTAACAAAATGTCTTTAGGTCAACAGGGATGTAAAAACCTACATAGTTTATCATCTGTGTACCTCAGCTATCAGTTTATAAATTTAACTAATATAAATTTAATAAAGCAGTCCTCAGCAGTCTTACACTGCTGGGTTTTGTTATTTTAGTTTGGGGTTGGGCCTTGGTAGTCTTAGTTTGGGGCTTTGTTTATTCGTTTTCTTTAAGTAGTTTCGGTTTGGCAGCCATTAGCAGGGAGTTAGCGACTTATTTTATCGTTTGGTCATGGAGCCACCATGGAGAGATGAAAGAATCACATGTGGACCTGGAGCCGCAGGTTACAGACCCTGATCTAGTTTAAGATTTAAATGACCACAACAACATCTGAACTTTTAATCACAGTAAGTTTGTTGTAATCATAAAAAATAAGATCATTGTTTGCATATGTGAAATGTGTCATCTTTATACACATTTTCTTAACCAGAATGAACTTTTGGCACCAGAGCTCCAAATATTTTTTTATACATTTTCAGCACATCCCATCAGGGGTCGCCACGGTAATTCAGCTTCACACATTTGGTTTAGCAGATGGATGTCCGTTCTGATACAACCCTGTATTTTATCGGGGCTGGAGACAAACACAGGGACTCCCTAGTGGCTACATAGTTGGGTTTACCGAGGACTCAGTGCACCCCCGGGGATCAAACCCAATTTCCCAAGCGAAAGTCACAAACTCAACTGATCTGTCCAGCAGAGCTCCAAAGACAAATGAAAAGCTTTTTTCCAATATGTTTACTGTTGGTGACTTTTAAAATACTATTTTTTTAAACCAGAGGATTTTACAAAAGTGAAACAGAAATATTTGTAAAAATGTTTTGCATGACCTTTGGCAACGCTCGCCACTTTCGGTTTTGAAAGAGGAGTCAAACACTATGCTGAGCGTGCCAATTCCTTGAAGTGGGAGCCAAACAGAAGCTGGAATTTCACAGGTAAAAATCCAGTAACTTACACACAAGCAGGCGTTTCCTCCAGGATCAGGAAGCGGCACGTGCCATGAAAGCAGAAATGCTGATGGGAGTCCGGACAGTCGTCAAAGTGAGATCGAACCGCCGCCGCCACAAACTCTGTTGAAATGAAGAGGTGTAAGGATTCATTTTAAGGATTTGATTCATTAGTTCATAATTGACAATACAATTCCTAGTCAACAATCCAATTCATTGACCGAAAATGAATCCATATCTTCAGCTAAACTTCAACCAGTGTGACTCAGATCAACACCTGCTACTGAACAGTGGAGGTGAAGTTCTCCACATTCCTCGTATTTATTTAAGATAATCATAAATAAATAAATAATACATTCACATTTTAGTTTGATAAAATTCAACCCACTGTTTTTCAATATCAAAATAATACAAATTATTAGAACATTCTACTGCACTGTATGGTCACGTTTGTGCTAAAGTTAAAGTGTTTCCACACGTTGGACTGGAGTGATGGTTGATCATTTTTTGCTGCATCACATGTGTGTTGTCTGCTGTGATGATCATTTTTACTTTATAGTAAAATAAACTTACTGTGTCTCAATCCAAATGGTCATTTACAATATCAATCTAATCAATTAATTTCACTTTTTAAAGCAATTTTATAATGGTTTAGGTCCATTTGATTCGATTAACAACTTTCCTCAGACAGATCGATCTGGCTGAACCACAGGAATACAAGTTAAGATCAACCGAGGAGCTTTGTGAAAAACACAACCAGAGTGGCTTCAGTAGTATTGACTAGGGCTGGGTTGATAAAATCGATCTGAATTGATCTAAGCATAAAAGATCAATAATCAATCCATAAAAATAGAGATCGATCTAACACATAATGCTAAAGTCTGCTAGCTTGATGCTAACGCATAATGGGCTTTCCCATAGGACGGCTAATGCTAACACTTGGTCGACCTAAACATTCATTACTGACTAAATGAACATCTTTATAAACTCACAGGTTATGGACTTTCCAAACTTTTTAAAGGAAATATATTTTAAAGTAACCATTTGTGGTCTAAAAGAGTTTTTTGCTCATACTTTATATTTCTTCTGGAATAAGGTGTAACGCCATAGCGTGATCGCCACCTAGTGGCCAAACTGAAACGCCCTCCAGGAGAAGCAGAAGAATTATCTATGCAACACTGTATGGTATAAACAATCTAATTATAATTTCACTAATAAATGTTATAGTATGTGAACTGTATCAGATTAATATTTAGATTATTAAATCTAAACAAATGTGTCTAAAAGTATAAACCATGTCAACTTATTTTAATTGAATCGGATTAAATGGATCTAAAGTAAAAAAAAAAAAAAAGAAAGAAAGAAAAATCTGAATTGAGTTGATGGAGGCTCTGGTGAATTGAATTGATTCTGGAAATGATTGGTGATACCCAACCCTAGTATTGACTTCTTTTTTGGAATCTATTAGTAAGAAGTAAAGAAATAAATACTGCGTTCTCCACACTGGATGCCATGTTTCCACATTTACTAGCAACTGATTCTGTCATGTCAATGTTTAATGTAACCACTATGGATGTATAGGATGAATTATCTAGGTGGTTTAAACCGTTTTAAATAAAACTCCATCAAACATTTTGAAAAAGAATCATAATATTTTTACTAAAAACCGGCAAAGATTCAAAATGAAACAAAGCAATTGAGGTATTTTACATTTGTCTATTACTATACATCAGAGGTCTCCACAGTACGGCCCGCGGGCCGGATGTGGCCCAGCTTTACATTTGGCCCAACCCTCTAAACACTATCAGAGATGCATTATTTATTTATTTATTTATTTATTTTCTCAATCTGGCCAATCTAGACCCGCATAGAGCGTGACTTTTTATTCCACCCTTCTGGAGTCTGAACTATGATGGAAGAGGATAATTTATTGTTTTATTTTTTTAAACATGTTTTAGTATTTTCTTTTTTGTGAAGACTACAGAAATTAATAATTCAAAATTTCCCTATGTGTGTCTTTGGAAAGACATAAATGTTTAGGCTGTGATTTTTACACTCATTCTACAAACTGACCCCACATCGGAGAAGAAAACAGTTATGTGGCCCTCACAAATAAAGTTTGGGACCCCTGCAAAAATGGAGCAATCCAAAACAGGAAGTATAAATACCTGTGAGACATTTATGAAAAGCATAAATCTTTCAGAGATCTGAAACAAACATACTCTGAACCCTAAAGCTGATATTCATACCAACACCACCTTTTCCCCTCATGTGTATGTATGCCGGTTCATATCTCTAACTGCACCCTGGAGGCACAGTTACAGAAAAAAAACTTAATGAATGCAACTGAGATGCTGGAAACATAATCCTTCCTCCATCCACACATTTAACTGCAGATCCCTGCAGTTCTTTAAGACAAATCTCTGTCCTTGGGTGCATTTTTTTAGCATGAATCTCAGTTTTCTTTCAGACAAGCAAAACACGAGATGTAATTAAAACCAAGACAACAACATGCGAGATTCCTATGGACACGAATGCCTGTATCAGTGACTCAAACAAATGTGAGTGTTGCTCCAACACAGAACAACATGTCTGACGCTCAGGACGAACCTCCAGACAGAGAGCAGCATTGCAGCCTTCATCACACACTCCATTCCAACGGTAAATGGGCCTTTGGATTGCAGCCTACATGCATTGTCTCTTTCTTTCAGCCTCTGAAAGGCCTCTGTCTTCCCTGAGGCATCTGCCTACCAAGCCCTCTCTCTTTCCATGCCATTTTGGCGGCGTGACAGCAGGAACGGTGACACAGAAACCAGCCTTTAAGGAAATGAGGTGTTCCTTCAGATGATAGCGCGGCGCTGGAAGACGGGAAAGATACTTGTCGTCATTTTTTGATTTACAATCACTGGGCTTAGTCATTCTAAAAGGATCAATTATTCGTGCGCGCCGCACTGTCTGCATAATGTTAATGCACTGCGGCTAAATGGAAAACAATGTCTTAAACTCCTGCTGTGTAAGCAAGACAGGGGATTCTGGGAATCGTGAGAACAAGTGGCTCCTTTCATTTGAGATGCAACCTCCCCACCACCCCGAACGACTCCTCGTGCACGGAAACTCACTCTTCACGGGACGGGTGCTGACGGCTCCATCCGGTCTTCTTGTGGCGCTGCTGCTGTTAGTGGAGGAGGTGCTTGTGGAGGAGTTTGGAGGAGCAGTGGAGGTGGTGTTGGTGTAAACGAAGAGATGCGTTGTTAAATTCATCTGACTATATTCAACTGATATGAGGGAACCTGGAGACATGAAACAAACAACTGACCAGACATCACAGACTTGGGGAAAATGCTCACTTTTTTATTTCATTTTTAAGTTAAATCTCCAAAACATCACTGTCAGAATGATCAATTTATTGTCACAAATTGCCATTAAATTAACTACATAATTTAAGATCCAAGACTTGACTAGAAGTTCAGCTAAAGATTTCAATTTTTCAACAAAGACTCCAAATCAAAGGACCAATATCACGCTATTTTTCAGCCTTTTGGAGTAAACTATACACTGAAAAAAATAAGGAAATGTTAGATCAATTAACAAAACCTCTATAAAACATTAGCTTTTATCAAATTAAAAGTTCGAGTTGAGTAAACCGTCAATTCAAATTTTTAATTTGATGAAAACTAATAACAAATTACAGATTTTTTTGTTAATTGGTCCTACATTTAATTAATTTCAGTCAATTTATTACCTTTGGCACACAAAATATATATATTTTTTAAATTAATTTCAATTTTTTAAACTCTTTTCCTTCCTAAAAGTAAGATGCTTCAATCTCTGAGGCTCCGCCTTTCACTCCTTGTGGGTGCCGCCCATTTTATGACATCATAAAATCATTGCTGCCAGTGCAGACTCTACCTGGAAGGGGCTGTTCCTCACTTTGCGACATCATAATGTGAGGACTTGTGGATTTGAAGGGGCTGGTGCTCAGAGAGTACGGTTTTAGAGGACTGCTCAGAGATGCAGGAATGGAGAAGAATACCTGTTTGGGGTTGTTTTTCTTGAGGAATCCACATTATAATAAACTTAAAAGCTCAAAGGACGTTATTTTTGCCTGACATAGACCCTTTAACGTGCATTTGATTTATTATAAAAGTGTTCCCAGTGGTCTTTCAATTAGGATTGTTCCATTTTTAAGGTAAAAATTTTTATTTTTAATGACAGGGTGGGATTGTTGGTGAGGCGTAAGCCTGTCCTCACTTCCCATCATCCCTTTGTTTACACACGTTTTATTTATTTATTTTTTTTGTCTGGTCCTTTCATAACAATTTGAATAAATAAATATGCATAAATGAAAGTTTTAACATTAATTTTCTTCATAAATTGTCAAAAAATGATACAAAAACATGATAAAAACACCACATTTTAATCTGAGTGGGTCTTTATAACTTGCAAAAAAGGGATGATTGTCTCTGCAACGAACCTTCCCAATAGAAAACTTACTATTAGATGCAGGGATGTCGGTTGCAGCTGCAATCCCGTCACTGACAGCGTTTGGAGCAGCGGTGAGCCTCGGCTGGGTGGAAATGCTCGCTTCAATGACCGCTGAGGTGCTCAGCACTGCTCCAAAAGTCAAAAGAGAACCTGCAGGAAAGAAAATTAAGAAGCAACCCTCTAATTAAAGGACATTAAAGGTGAAGATGGACAAAAAGTCAAAAGTTTCAGCATATATCTTTAGGACAAAAGGCTGAGCTGTGGCCATGTGATCTGGCTATTCCTGGTACCAAACAGTAGTTAACAGGGTCAAGGAGCCACTAAAAGGATGAGACTAAAGTACTATTATTGCAGCAGGACTGAAATGACAATTAAAGAGGAGAAAGAAGAGCAATCCTGACTCATTAAAGCAGAAAAAAATGTTAAATCAGAATTTAACACAAACAAATGAAGACTTCATATATAAAAAATAAAATAAAAATAAGTTTGTCTCCCCCTCATCTATTAACTTTAATTCATAAAAGATTACTCACTGATAAGTAGAACAAAATCCCAGAAAATCCGAGTCATTGCGCCAAACAGGGTCTGTGGTGCAGCTTCACGGAAACGCTGGCGTGTTCAGAAACCACATGAGTCTTTCAGGCTCCAGGATGAGCAAAGAGGCAGCGATGACTTAATCCAGCGACCACAGGGCAAACCTGCCGAGCGGAGTGTAGCCGGAGCATCGGATCCACCGGGGCTGTCTGACTGCAGCGCGGATCGAAAGCCCACTTATTGTTAAATAAATATAAATATTATGATTATTTTTTTTCTTTCCTCTCCAATGTCCCGAGCGTTTCACTTCACGCTGCTCAATTGAGGAAACTCCAGCAACGCTGTCAGAGCGGACCAATTAGAGAGAGAGGGGAGGGGGGAGGAGACACCTCCACACACCCAACTAATTATGTAGTGACCCGGATGTTCCGGGAACAATCACACCTTTTTTTTTTCTTTTCTTTTTTGTGGGTCGAATCACACCTGGAAAGTACTTATAGTGTTTTCTGTTACCTACTGTTAAAAAAATGAACATTTGTAAATTGAAAGAATGTTCAATAAAGTTTTTGAAAAAAAAGTTCACACCTGGAAACTGATACGGAGTTTATAGAATGGAACATAATCCAATAATAAATGCACGTGTTTAGAGATCACAATATAAACTTTTTAGCTAAATATCTGTACTATTTAGATGACATTTAAATTCAGGATTGACACAAACACGTGCACATTTTTTTTTCACTTTTTGCAGCAACAATTCAAATCCAAAACTTTCTGGTTTGATTTGCAGTACTTCTTTTTGTATTGTAAATTTATCGCCCCTTTTAAATTTCCAAATTATTCTGTTTGCCTACAAACACACACAAAAAAAATTGGAATTGATACTTTAATAATATTTGCAAAATTTTAAATACATAAATGTCATTTTTTCAAAGTACCCCTTTTTGTTGGTTATAAAAATGAAATACTTGTGGAAAAATACTTTAAACGAAGGATGAAATGTTCTTATTTGAATATTTACAACATGTTTCTGAAATGTTTAACAGATTTTAATTTGTACATTTATCTGTATGAAAAACTGCAGGATATATAGTAACACATACAGTATTCCTGCTCTTTTAAGAAAAATATGTTCATATATACATACTTATATACTTTAATCTTGTGTGATATTATTAGGTATTTTTTCTTATTTTTTTAGATCTTGTTAATATTTTCTGCTTTGTTCTGAGCCATTTATATCAATAATAATTGTATTTTTGAGATATTCATGCTGTATTGTTGAAATAATTTGTTGATAAAAAAAAAGATAATAAATCACAACGTCTACAAATATGAAATAAAAAAAATATAATTTGTGGATCTTATTTTAGAAAAAATATTTTCACATATTAGAGCATTAAATTGCCATATAGCTTCATAACATTAAATATTTTTCTGTTTTTAAATGAATTTGAATCAGAAAGCTCCGTTACTTATTTTTTTTGCTCAACAGCATCTTTTCAAGTACGCCCATAAGTTTGAGAAAACTAAAAAGAAATCAACCAAGTTTATTTATGAAGCACAATTCAGAGTTGTAAAAAGTATCTGAAAGCCATAGTTAAGTAAAAGTACACATAGCTTACTCAAAAAATACTCTATTGCAAGTTACAAGTCACCGATTCCAATAATCCTTGAGTAAAAGTAAAAAAAAAGTATCAAGAAAAGAAGTACTTCGGTAAAGTACATTTGCTCAAGTACTTTACACCACTTGGCACAATTCATACCCACGGTAATTCAAAGTGGTGAACAAAAATATACAAAATTATGAAAGGAAATAAAAATCAATTCATAAAACATAAGAAAAATCAATAAAACTCAATAAGATTTTAAAGTCAGAAATAAAAAATAATAAAAAACGTACACATACAATAGTCCCCATTTTAAAACACTTTGCTAAATAATGTTTTCAGTCTAGATTTAAACATTTTCAGGCATGTATTTTTAGGGAGCTTGTTTGACAAAAACATTGAAAATCTGCCTTGTTTAGTTTTGACTCTTGGAACCTGAAGAAGATCTCTGAGGCTCCCAGACTATGAGGAGCGAGTAAATCAGAGATGTACTTTGGTGCACGGCCATGGAGAGACTGATAAACAAGCTGAGCTGTTTTAAAAATGACCAACATTGGATAGCAATTGCATTTTTTAAAATCCCCATAGACCCATTTATTTTTCTTCTCATATTTTGTATATTTTTGGGGCACATTTATATTTGTAAAAGCTCTTTAATCACCAGTAGGGTTAAATGTGACGGTTTCCTCCTCATTCCTGTGGTGGAGACTGCTGACCCTGAGCAAATAGTACTCTCTTTAAGTGCACTACAAGTACAGTACACTAAAATATTTATTTCTTCTTTCCTACATACTTACACAACTGTCAATTATGTTCTGTGTTTTGATTGAATTTGCTTCATTAAACTGCATTATGATGAGGAGTAAAAAATAAAGAGATGTTATTAGTGTATGTTTGATGTTTATCATGTGTGTTTCTGGTTTGTTTGTTACTTAAATCTACTGTCTTTACTATAAATCTAACAGGAGGAACCCTTAAACTTTACGATGTTGCTAATCCTGACATTGCTTATCAAAATATTCAGATAGATAGGCATTAAAAGTGAGGAAAATAAACTTAAAGTTTACTTATACTATCTATATATTGTAAATCTAAAATGTTCCACTTTAGTCTGAAGAAGTATTCAGTCAGTACTACACTACACTTACATGGTCAACAGTAGTCTTGTCATATTTATACACAAGTAAATTTCAAGTGTACTACTTTTTGCTGAGGGAAATGATCAAATCTGACCTTAAAGTGGATCAGATTTGCTTTTTATCTTCTAAATAATTATTTTTATAAACGACATTCTTTTATTTGACAGATATGCAACCAAAGTAAACAGTTTACAAGTTTCAATCATCAACTACTATCAGATGTAAAAACTGGTTTCTCTAAACAAATCATATAAAATCTAATAATCAACCGAGAGCCGCTGAGATGATCCATCTGTCTGCTTCACTTTGCTGCTTCAGTGTGACTCGCATTAATCTGGACCACGAAAACACAACGTGGATTAACTAGCTCCCTCTGCTGGACACATTGAGTATTGTTCATTTGAAAGAAAAATTGAAATAAGTGAGAAAATAAATTGTAATTTAGTTATTTCTTTTAGATTTTAAATTCAAATTTAAAAAAATCAGAGAAACAGGACAATGATTTATCTAAAATTCAAACAACTGTGATTTTACTCTACTTGAAGTGTTTGAGGGGTGAGATTGGAAATCAGATCAGGTTTCAATTTTACAGAAATGATCTCCAATATGCAAAAATATTCATAATTAAATAAATAAATATGAACTTATTCAGACAATCAACCATTAAACATCTTTTATAACACAAGCATCTTTTAAAAGCGAAAATGAATTGATATAATACGGTCACATTAAAATTTGTGTGCAGGTTTTTCACAATTTCGTGATTGTTTTATATATTTAGAAGATTTTTATTGTTTAATTGTCTAAATAAGGTCATATTTATTTAATTATGAACATTACAGGGTGCCATACTCCAAGTCAGAAAAAGGAGTAAAGACGGAAAAATAAAAGTAAAAGTTGAAATGTGGGTCCCAGTTACTGTAAAGACACTTTCCAAGTTTAAGACTTTAACTGAAAAACGTTTTCATTTCTATAATGCAATTAAATAAACTTTGATATAATATAGATTCAGAGCAAACTATTTAATTGATTTCAAGTGTTTGTTTTATATACAGAAAACAGAAAATGTGAATACTGTGGGAAAAAAAATCACCATTTACTAAGTTTTTGCAAAAATATAATCAATCAAAAAAGCGTTTTTAAAATCTTGAGTACTTCAGTATGAGCAGGGGTTAGGTCCAGCTGGAAGATAACATCTGCATCTCCATCCAGATCTTCAGCAGAAGGAATCATGAAGTCCTCTAGAACGTTCTGCTAGATCAGAGGTCTGAAACCTGCGGCTCTAGATCCACACGAGGTTCTTTTATCTCTCCATGGCTCCTCGGTCAAACATAAAATAAGTTATGGAGACTGCTGACCGAGCCATGTCGACCGTCTGAGTCAGCAGCTCCCTCTAACCAAAACTACCTAAAGAAAACAAATAAACAAAGCCAGCAAACTAAGACTACCAAACTAAAATAACAAACCCAACAGTGTAAGACTGCTGAGGACAAAGAGGGAAAAAGAACAAAAAAAAAAGAAAAGAAAAAAGCTATTTTTAATGTAAGGATGACTAAATTAGCATTTATTTAATTTAGACATTTTTTGGCTAAGGTGCACATAGATGATAAACTCTGTGTGCTTTTACATCCCTGTTTGCTTTAGTTCATGCCAAAAAAATAGACATAATTCATATTTATTATTAAAAAAAAGAAGGCGATGAATGCAAATCCAAATGTCTTAAAGCTCAAAGTAAGACTATACGGGCCCTTCTAGGTTTTAATCAGGAGAAAATGATCCCAAACGGTTCTTTTACTGAAGGTTGCCGACCTCTGACCTGGACTCTTGCAGTGATTTTGGATTGAAGAAATCAGAGTTTTCAGAGGTTTCACTACCTTCGGTTTGACACGACCTAACATTTTTGCTTTGTGCGTCTGTGACTACTAACAAAAGCTAGTAATTCATATGCAAATATGAATATAATAATAATAATAATAATGTAACTGATTTTGATTTCCAATACAAAATAAATGTGATAATTACTCAACATTTACACCAACTCTGTCAGAAATGCAGAGATTTACATGGACACATTTGTTGGTATTCTTCTGGTAATGAAAAAACTCATTGACTAAATTTAAAACTAAAAAGATATAAATAAATCCAAATTCAATTTTATTAAAAAAGAGATTTTTTTTTTTATGCAGAACACCCTAATCTATAAACAACAGTAAATCCTATATTTTGTAAATTGACATGATACTATTTCAGAGTTCATCACTGCATATGCAGATCAATCTTAAAAAATCAAAAATGTTTGCATATTATTTTTCATGCGAAAAATCATTACTATAAATTACCTAAAATAAATCAGATGAAGAAAAAAAATTAAGAAACTTTTTTAAAATTATTCTTCAAGAAAACAAATTGATAAAATAGCCCTGAAAAAGATAAAGGAACTCTAAAATTAGTATTTCATTGAAAAAAAAAAAATTAAAACAGTCAATAAATCAAATTTTTTAAGCATCATTGGATTTCTGCAGGTTGCAGGTCTCTATGTGAACAAACAGCTCCAGTCGCCCTGGTTTAATGTTTGGCTATTTCATCTTTTTAAGGGATTATCTGGTGTTTTTAGCTCTATGTTTTGGGTATTTAGCCTGTTGGAGGACGTATTACCTACAACTAAAACCAAACCTTCTAAATTTAGACAACAAATTTCACTCCAGAATGCCCTAATAGTCAAGAGATTACAAATAGATTGATAGATGTTGAAAAATATTTAACAGATTAAGCTGCTTATGCAGACTTGTTATGATTTGTGGGCGTTTCTATTTAAAGACTTGCTTTCACTTTATATAAGTGAAAGCTCAGATAAAGACAAAGTGTGAAACTTTTAACAGATGGAAACATTAACTCTAGACACCCCTCACAACTCCCTTTTTTTCCTTTTTTAAGGCGGGCAGTCTGAACTCTGCTCCTCCGTCAGACTCCGTCGAGTCTCTTTCCACCAGGTCGGTTTAACAATGGAGCAGGGCGCGCAGAAGGTAAGCTGCTTTTCTCAACACTTTTTATGTGCAGATTCAACTACATGTAAGTTTTAACCATAATTGCATTTCTTTATATGGTTTTGTGACAACTGTCAACCTTCTGCAATTCATACAAACTTGGGAACTAAGCTTGAAGTGGTCATCTGTCTGAGGAAGATGTCCAGGATTTTCATCTGTGTGACCACTTTGGGTCACAGAGAATGCTTAAATAGCTAAAAAATACATAAAATTAACATTTCGTTTCATTTTGGCAAGAGATCTGTTGAAATCTGCTAACATTTGTGTTCAAAATCTGTTTCAGAACAAAATTATGTGCATGAATAACCAGTGAAATAGCTGCAAAAAGCATAGATTTCAATTTGTTCTGCCACAAACTATTATTTTAATAGTCGACTAATCACATAATTTTCCCAAGTAGTCGACTAATCGGGTCATCGACAAACTGGATGTAAAGCACACATCTTAACCATCATTAGCTTTAAACTAACTAAAAAATAGATATAATGCATTCCCTGTGATGATGCTAGTGTGAATGCGGTAAACTGAATTTGGTCACTGAAGATGCTAGTGATGATAGATGAAGATGCTGAAATTGATATCTGAAATAACTAAAGCTAATAGCTGAAAATCCTGAAGCTGATAGCAAGCTAAAATATTGCTGAATGCGAAATTAGCCACAAAAAAAAAAAACTGAAAAAGCCTAAGTTAGCCGAAACAGCTAACATGCAGCTCAAATATTAGCTCAACTCCAAAACAGCCTAAAAAACTGAAAAAAATCCTAAATTACCGGTAGCCAAAATAGCTAGCATGTAGCTGAAATATTAACTAAACTCTAAATTAGCCTAAAAAACTGAAAAAAATCCAAAATGAGCAAAATAGCTAGCTTGTAGCTGAAATATTAGCTAAACTCTAAATTAGCCTTTAAAAAACAGAAAAAATTCTAAATTAGCCAAAATAGCTAGCTTGTAGCTGAAATATTAGCTAAACTGCAAATTGGCCTAAAAAACTGAAAAAAATCTAAATAAGCCAACATAGCTGAAATATTAGCTAAGCTCCAAATTAGCCTAAACAACTGAAAAAATCCTAAATTAGCCAAAATAGCTAGCTTGTAGCTGAAAAATTAGCTAAACTCTAAATTAGCCTTAAAAAAACAGAAAAAAATTCTAAATTAGCCGAAACAGCTATGCAGTTCAAATACTATCTAAACCACAAAATAGCTTAAAAAAGCAGAAAAATCCTAAATGTGCCAAAATAGCTAGCATGTAGCTGAAATATCAGCTAAGCTGCAAATTAACCTAAAAAACTGAAAAAATCTAAATAAGCCAAAATAGTTAGCATGCAGCAGAAATATTAGCTAAGCTCCAAATTAGCCTTAATTAGTGCCGAAATAGTCCAAAAAGCTAGCATAATACCATTATAACTTTCAGCTTTACTACACTCTGACTCCATATAATATAAAGTAAAGACTAATCAATTATCAAATTAGTTGTTGACTCTTTGAAAAGACGGTTAGTCGACGATTAGTCGATTAATCGTGGCAGCCCTAATTTCAATAGTTTCTGCCTCATTACGATTATGTAACCGTCATTTTCCTGCTATTTTTCTGTTCATTTCTCTTTCTGTCTGCATTAACAGGGCAGTCCTGTGACGCTGGTGCTCATGGTTGCTTCTGCAGCCATTGGAGGAACTCTACAGTATGGCTACAACCTGGCCATCATGAACGCTCCTACTGTTGTCAGTGTGTTATATAGATTACATAATATACTTCTATTTCAAGAACACTTCTTTTTTCTTGTAACTCATAAGTGTTTGTGATTAAATAACCAACAATGTACGAGTCACAAATTACTGTTTAAATCAGGAGACGAACTTTAGTGCCGTTTTCAATCATTGCTGTACTTTATCTGTGGGTTTGTTAGTAACCGAGTAAGACTGTGGTTGATCTTTATCTCTTCTCCCTCTTACAGTTTATTCAAACGTTCATCAATGAAACATTTCTGGAGCGCTGGGACATCCAGTTGGAAGATTACCAGGTGACCGTGGTGTGGACAATCATTGTTTCCATCTTCTCCTTGGGAGGCTTTGCTGGAGCTCTGATTGCTGGACCTATGACCATACGCTACGGAAGGTAGTAAATGCCCAAAAGACGGTGAATGATAAACCTGTTATACCGAGGATGCACAAATGAATAGAGATTGTTCATTTACTTCCTTGTTTCACGTGGATCTGCACACGTGGGATAGAAATGTTATTTTTTTGGTGAAAACTGACAATATTCTGTTTCTTAATAAGAAACATTTATGAAAGTTAATACAATAAATAGACAATTTTCCCTATTTGTCATTTGAAGGAAGAAATGCTTGCTGCTGAACAACGTTTTCCTCATGTCGGGGGCTCTCTTGGCGTTGACGAGCAGAGCCGCCAAGTCATTTGAGATGATCATCATCTCTCGAGTTCTTATCGGCATAAACGCCGGTACGTTCAGTCTGAGCTTTTTGGATTCTTCCCAGCAGAGATGTTGATCCTCATTAATGCTGCAGGAATCAGCATGAACGTACAGCCCATGTACTTTGGAGAAAGTGCACCGAAGCATTTGAGAGGGGCGATCGCCCTGTCCTCTGCTGTCTTCACGGCGTTTGGGGTTGTGTTGGGACAGGTGGTCGGGCTCAGGTAAACTCTGCACACTAAACCAGGCGGTTGATTTGAAGATATATTTTAAAAAACGACTTTGTGTTGTTAATTTACAGAGAGATTTTGGGCAGTGAGTCGTGCTGGCAGTATCTTCTAGCCAGTAATGCCATTCCTGGCTTCATTCAGCTGGTCACCCTGCCGTGGTTCCCGGAGAGCCCCAGATACCTGCTCATTGACAGAGGGGACGAGAAGGCCTGTATCGATGGTAAGGACACTCTAACACGTGTTTCCTATTTCAGGATTGGGTTGAGTTAGGCCTTATCTGGGAGAAACGTGGTTTGGACAAAGTCACAGGTTGAATTACTTTTTTTTTTGAGAAAGAGAACAGAAATAGAAACATTTCCCTTTCAAAACCCACTGATGAAAATCATGTTTTGGACCACATATTTAAAGAAAATAAAGCTTAAATTTGAATTTAAACCTCCCTGCTCCGCTCCTAGTGGATGAATCCACTTATAGACGACTAGATTCATGTACGTTTTCCTCATCGAGCTGGCATCCCTCTCACAACTGTCCGACTGGATAAAATGCCTCAAACAACATAGTAGCCTAATCAGTTATTATTATTATTAGATCTATTGTTATTATTATCTTTTTGACAATGACATTTAG
Source organism: Oryzias melastigma (assembly GCF_002922805.2). Lineage (NCBI taxonomy): Eukaryota > Metazoa > Chordata > Actinopteri > Beloniformes > Adrianichthyidae > Oryzias > Oryzias melastigma. The sequence continues at coordinate 34,481,246 of NC_050516.1, forward strand.
ATAATTGTGGTGTCACATCTGATCATTTATAGAATAATAATAGCGGTGAGGCTGACAGAAAACCTAACTGTATCTTACCCAGACGTGACATGCGCTTGTAAAGAAATGCTGTTTATTTCTTGATCCCTTGTGGTGCCGGTATTGCTTTTTCATTGCTCCCCCTAGGGGTGGAATTTTTTTTTATTTAAAAAAAAAATTTAAATCGTTCCCAGTAGTTTTTTATGATTATGAAGTTTTTTCACAAAATCTCCTCTGAGGAGGCGTGACTTTTGGAGCTGAGCGGCTCTGCTCTTGAGCCTAGGCAGCCGCCTAGCTCAGCTATGCCAAGGGTTGGCCCTGCACCCAAACCTCAGAGGCAAATTTCTAATGAACTCCTGCTGCTTAACGTCTTTGTTACCTGATCTGAGCTGGCACCCGACTCAAAACGTTACGCCTGGACAGCTACAATATTGTTAGCTTTTTTTGTTGCACCGCTACCAAAATATGACAGAGACAGAGAAGGATGTCGGGATGCAGGGGAAGGCTTACTCCATGCCAACAATCACTCAGAGGTGAATTTCTAATGAACTCCTGCAGCTCTGCAGAAACTATGTCCTTGAAAATGAACTGGTTTTGATGAGGTGTTTGTCCTGTCCAGTCCTAACCTGTAATGTCTACTAGAAGGCAGCAGATTGAAGAGATGAAAACCAGGATGAATATTGTCCTTCAGAATGTTTCTGGCCCTACTTACAATACTTATTACAAATTTTGCGACATTTTTACACAAAATCCCTTCAAAACACCTTTTTTTCCTCTATTTTTCTAACTTTTTTTGTCAAAACTTTGCAATAATTTCTCATTTTTTCCTTTGTGGATTCTGTGCAGGAATTCTTATTCTTGGTTAACCTGCAATATGTTTTGAGCAGAACATCTCCTAACGCCTATATTCATATTTTTCACTTTGGTTCAGTCAAAGTGGGTTAGATGCCTCCGTCATGTAGACACATTGTCAAAGCAGACATCGACTGACTCTCTTCTCCTGCTCAGCTCTGAGACGGCTGCGGGGCTGCGAGGTCCAGAGCAGCGAGCTTGACGAGATCCTGCAGGAACAGGCGGAAATCAGAGGAATGAGACCCAGCCGACCGTGGGATCTGTTCACCGACCGCTCCGTCCGCTGGCAGCTCATTTCTGTCATCGTCATCAGCAGTGCCATGCAGCTCTGCGGCAATGATTCGGTGAGAAAAGCCTCCAGTCTGACTGGATGTCATGACCTTTGATGAAGATGACACATTGTTGACACGTCCCAGGAGGATCAGCGTGAATGACCCCGAGGGGGCAGGAACCGGATCAGATGTGCTGTGGTTTGGAAAGATGAGATGACCCATCAACAGTTCAGATGGAGATCATGCATCTTTGCAGAGCACACAATGCACAAACACACGTGAAGGACACATTTAGGAAAAGACGTTTTCTCGTGTTTCAAAGCCTTTGAGCGCGTGCTCGCCCGTTTTAGCTTACACAATGACTCGGTGTACAAATGCTTTCATAATCTGCTAATCTGCAGTTTAATAGCAGCTCACAGCCGGGATTCATTGTCGTACTTTCCCTGCTTCTCTTTCAGATTTATTTCTATGCATCGTACGTGTTTAAGGAGGCTGGGATATCAGAGGATCAAATCCAGTATGCAACAATTGGTACTGGGACATGTGAATTCACAGCCTGCATCATGTGTGTAAGTATTTCTCTAAAAACATCACATCATGAAAGTTCACATCATGATCCTCCAATAAAAACACAAAAAATGTGAAAAGTCTCTTGATGACGTGACTGCACAGATAATTGAACTTTATCATATTTATAGAGGTCTGCCTCATCTTTTTTTGTTTCAATTTGATCTATTATTTTATCTTTAAAATTGTTTTTTTTTCTGGCAGTGTTTGGCAACTTTTTTTACACAAATATTTTTTTATTATATTACATTAAAATGTCAGAATTATAATTGTTGTACTAGGGCCTGTTCACTAGCAAAACATTTTTTTTTAAATTAAAACTTTAAATCTTTACAAGAAAAAAGTCGTCACTGTTAAATTACAAAAATAAAGTTGTATATTTATGACTTTAAAAGTCATGGGCTAAATTTATGACTTTTGCACTTGGAAATTTACAACATTTAAAGTCCTACATTTCCAACTTTACATCTTATAAATGTACAACTTTAAATCTCGTAAAAAAAATTGTAGGAATTCTTTTTTTTGTTGCAAACTATTATATTTAAACTATAAATCTCGTAAAATTTCGAAAACAAAGTCATTCATTTGTGACTTTGAAATTCAGCCTAAAATGAATCGACTAAATCGACTTTAAATCTCATAAATTTATAAGATTAAAAGTTTTTAATATACAACTTCAAACTCATAAATTTAGGACTTTAAATCTCGTAAATTTACAAATTCAAATGCAAAACATTTGCAGGAATTCCTTCTTTTTTACAAGCAAAAAAGTTTTTTAAATTACAACTAACAACGTAAATTTATGAGAAAAAAGTGTTAATTCACAAGAATAAATTCGTGCAATAATGACTTTGAAAGTCAAAGACTAAATTTTTCACTTTTAATGTTGTAAATTTACTTTTTGCGAAATAAAAAGTCATACATTTACGAGACTTCGACAACAGTAGAAGTCCTAAATGTACAAGATTTAAAGTTGTTCATTTACAATATTACTTTTTAAGATTTTTTTTAATTACAACATTTAATCTTGCAAATTTTTGAGCAAAAGGTTGTAAAATTTACAAGATTAAAAGTCGCAAATGTACTAAATTTAATGTAGTAAATTTGCAAGAAAAAAATTGTACAATTATTTTTTTTACAAGCAATTAAATTTTTAAATTACAACTTTAAATCTTGTAGATTTACGAGAAAAAAGTTGTAGTTGTTAATTTACTAAAATAAAGTTGTATATTTATGACTTCAAAAGTCAAATTCTAAATGTATGACTTTTTTTCACAAATGTAACATTTACAAGATTAAAAGTTGTAAATTGATCAGAAAAAAACTTGTAATATTACTTTTTTGTGTTGGCCCTAGTACTCCGCTGTACATAATGTAACTGAAACTGTTCAAAAAGTCTCAAATTTGTTGTCATTTTTTACTGCAAAAATGAACTAAAAACGTAGGTCAATTAGTTTTTTGTGTTTTATAGCAAAAAAATCAAACATGTAGAGACAAAATATAAATGGATAAATCCAAAAACGAAGCAAAGACGAGGTCACTAAAATCAAAATCGTCTAAAAGTGACATTTAAATGTATAGACTTAAAGAAAAAAAAGTTGCATTCTACACCAATGGGGTCACGGCAGTAAAAGGACAAAAAAAGGATGAATGCCATAAACTCATGAAAAAAAAAAAAGTCACGTTTGACTTTCTTACTTTTTAATCTGCTGCAGTAGGAGAATCTAATTTAACAAAGAGTTTCTTCTATTTTGAAAGGAACTTTTATGTTTGACTGTCAAATTAAAAGACATTAAAACGATTATAAACAGAAACATATACTGTTATAATTATGTTTTTTGTAACATTTAAGAGCTACATTTTATGAATGTACAACTAAAAGGCTACAAATACATAAAGTGAAATTTTCTAAACTGTAAAGTTGCAGCTCTTTGGGTTTTGGTGAGTAAGAAACTGGACCAAACGGTTCTTTTAGTGTTTAAGTTCAAAGGTTTCAGACTCTTCTCGTCGTCACAATAACATTTTATGTGCTGATGGAAATAAAACTGTGTCTCACGATTTGATACAAGATGTTAATGTTTTGGCTCTCTCAGAACCTGCTGGTTGAGCGTAAAGGTCGGAGGTTCATGCTGATGGGAGGCTTCATCCTCATGACGGTTTGGGCCGTCATCTTCACAGTTGCTCTCTCGTTTCAGGTAAGATAGCGGCTAGAGAGATAAGATAGTTTTTTTACATTTTGGCCACTAGGAGGCTTCATAAATCAATTTTTAAGATGTTTTTTTATTGTCCTGGGTAAAGAAAACATAGAAATAAAAAAGCTGCAGGTTGGTTCTCCCTGGAGATCCTTTCAATTTCTAAAGTTTTGTAGTAATACTTCCACAGAATATTAGTATTTTAATGATGTATCAATTGTTTGTGTTATTTTTCAGAGTTATATTTCTTGGATGCCTTACCTGAATATGACCTGCATCTTCACATACATTCTCAGCTTTGGAATGGGACCAGGTCAGACAATTAATGATTTCTGATATGTTTTTATTTTTTATATTTAAACTCAAATCCTTCTGTAATCTTTAAAAAAAAGTCAAGGATTAGTAAAGAAAACGAATGGCAGCAAAATAATTCATAACAGTCACTTTTCTTTAAAAGTCACTTATTATAAAAACAGTTACTGGAATTACTGGATTAATTAAGTTTGTGTATAAAGTTGGCTTTCTTTGATCAATGCGTCATCCATAAAAAATGAGTTGTGTCTTCATGGTAATATGGACAACAATCAATGCAATTTATTACTCATTTTTATGTTTAATCAAAAACAAACGTGAATAAAAGGCTGATAATCTATGGAAATGGATCTATTGTGATAAAACCTTCTCTTCTCAGCTGGAGTTACCGGGATTCTCCCCACAGAAATCTTCAACCAGACGGCTCGGCCGGCGGCCTACATGATCGCCGGCTCCATGATGTGGCTCAACCTGTTCTTTGTTGGAATGATATTTCCGTTCATCATGGTCAGTCCAACACTTCGTGTTCAGTTTATCTGCATGTTTATTTAATTGTTTTTAAATAGTTTAACTTAAACAGTAATAACTATAAATTAAAGATTAAAAGAGGAAACAAATATACTGGATTGGATTTAAAAAAATAAAAAATAAATAAAAATCACATACTTTTTACACTGCATTTAAGGTATTTGTTGTCTAATCAGCAAAATACCAATTTGTTTAAAGCAGTAAAAGACAAGAAGTCATAATAATTTACATTTTTGCAAAAATTCCAAATATTTTAGCGCTGTGGAGGATCTGGGATACTTTCTAAAGTGTTAAATATGTATTTAAAGCTCAAAGATAACTCAACTGTTTATTGTTCTCATGTCTAATATCCACAAAGTCGAGAACACAAACTGTAACAACAGCTTATACAGACATGTACTTAAATCACATTAGTGAAGCAATAGGGAAATTGTTTTCTGAGTCTCATTAAGTTACTAATAACCTTAGAAAAAGATAACTACAAGTAAAAAAAACACATTAACAAGAACACAAAATCATAAATGAAAGAGCAGATGAAAACAAAAGAGGTCAGTCTCCTGAGGAACCAAATATACATCAAATCAAATCAAAATTTTATGTATAAAAAAGCGCTTCTCATACTTTGCGCAGCTCGAAGCGCTTTACATTAAAAACAAAAACATATACAAAAAGAAAATCTTCACTCCCCCCCACCCCCCAACACATACAACTCATGATCCCACACACAATGAATATTTATAAAAATGACTTATAAATGAGAATTGTAAAATAAACTTAAGGCTTGGCTCTGCTGTGAGGAAACAGTATTGAGGATTCTATCATACCAGGACCAGCTCAGTCAAAGGAACATCGCCATGGCACCCACCCAGAGCGGGACAGCAACGGAGTCCACTCCACAGCTGTGAGGCTGCAGTGCAGGACTCCAGCCGCCCCAGCAAGGGTCAGAACCACGGCAACGACCCCAGACCAAGCAGACAAGCCCTGATATGATAGAACCCACTGGAAACACTGGGGTTAAAATCATAGTAAAATGCTTAAATAAGAGACATAAAATATTATTGAAAATATTAATAAATTCACAAAATAAAATAAAATAATAAATAACATAATATATAAAATAATAACATATAATAAAACTACTAAAACAAATAAATAGGGACATAAGATCAACTAAAAGCAGCATTAAAAAGGTGAGTCTTAAGTCTCTTCTTAAAACCTTTACGGTCTCTGCTCTGAGACTCTCCGGCAGGCTGTTCCAGAGGCGAGGACCGTAATGAGAGAACGAAGCCTCACCATGTGTTTTGGTCCTCACCTTAGGAACCACTAGCAGGCCGGTGCCAGAGGACCTCAGGGTCCGCGAGGGTTCATACTTTAAAAAAGATCACTCAAATAAGAAGGCCCAAGACCATAAAAACATTTATAAACCATTAAAAGAATCTTAAAATCAGGTTTAGGTGTAAACACAGCAAATAACAAACAAACTTTCTGTCAATAAAAAAAAAGAGTTTATGAATTTAGATTTTTTGGGATTATTATTAAAAATTTTAAATAGAAGCAACATATTGCTTAAATATCAAATGAAAAAAACTAAAAATCTTTGAATTTTCAACGAAGTAAAATATTTTTCTTTTTACCAAGCAAAGCATATTTGGTAGGTATTGCTCTTTGGTTTTTCATATTGTCTGAAAGTAATTCATATTATTAAAATAATAATAATAATAATAATAAATATTTATTATATATATAATATATATATATATATATATATATATATTATATATTCAAGAATCATGAAATTTAACAATTTATGATTTTCTGAGACAATGCTGGTTATGTAAAACGGCTACCATTTTATTAAGTTTACAAAATCTTTTTGTTATAAATGACGGAAATTGTTGAAGAAATTATGAAAAAGTAAAGTAAAAACTACACTTAAACAAATGATCATCTCTTTTGCGGAGGTCAAAAAATGGAAAACTTTAAGTTTAAATGTCAACATAAAATTGTTGATTCATATGCAGCATCCCAGCCAGTACTACTGTCACAGACGATTATTTTAATAATCGAAAAATCACCTTTTTTTCCTATTAGTCGACTAATGAGGTCATGCGCAAGTGCATGTAAAGCACACATCTTAACCATCATTAGCTTTAAAATAACTAAAAACTAGATAAATAGGATTACCTGAAATAATGCTAGTGTGAATGCTGTAAGCTGAATTTGGCCACTGAAGATGCTAGTGCTGATAGCTGAAAACGCTGAAGCCAATAACTAAAAATGCTAGTGGAAATCACTGAGGTTGACAGCTAAAAATGCTAAAGCTAATAGCTGAAAAATGCTGAAGATAATAGCTGAAAATGCTAAAGCTAATAGCTGAAAAAATGCTGTAGCTGATAGCTGAAAATGCTGAAGATAATAGCTGCAAACAGTGAATCTAATTGCTGAAAACACTGAAGCTGATAGCTGAAAACGCTAAAGCTAATAGCTGAAAAATGCTGAAGATAGTAGCTGAAAATGGTGAAGCTAATTGCTGAAAACGCTGAAGCTAATAGCTGAAAACGCTGAAGCTGATAGGTGAAAACAGTGAAGCTGATCGCTAAAAATGCTGAAGGTAATTGCTGAAAACGCTGAAGCTGATAGCGGAAAACGCTGAAGCTAATAGCTGAAAACACTGAAGCTGATAGCTGAAAACGGTGAAGCTGATCACTGGAAATGCTGAAGCTGATCGCTGAAAACGTTGAAGCTGATAGCTAAAAACACTGCAGCTAATTGCTAAAACACTGAAGCTGATAGCTAGCTAAAATATTAGTTAAATGCCAAACTAGCTTAAAAAATTGAAAAAAGCCCAAGTTAGCCAAAATAGCTAACATGCAACTGAAATAGTAGTTAAATTCCAAAATAGCCTAAAAAAATCGTAATAAATACAAAAGTAGTCCAAAAACTAGCAGAATGCCGTTATAACTTTCAACTTTAATACACTTTCACTTCCTTTCCAGAGCGGCTTGAGCGATTACTGCTTTGTGCCTTTCGGAGCGTCCTGCCTCTTATCTGCACTCTTCGTGGGATTCTTCCTGCCTGAGACGAAAGGGAAGTCTCTGTCCGTCATCACCAGTGAATTCCACAAGCTCAACTTCAGAGGCGCCGCAGACGGAGGTTTCAAACCGCAGCATCAGTCCCAGTATCACCAGGGCAAAGTCTGCCTTTCAACAGCTCTGTAGAGGAACTCCGTCGTTCCCTTCAGCTTTGATCTTCATCCCAGGATGGAAACGTCCAACAGTTTCTCTCATGTCGGCGAGAGATTTACTCCTTTATCAGGAGTGTGTTCATGCATGTATTGACATGTGCATTTTTATCTTAACTTCTTTGCAACTTAAAGTCTTTGTTAAACTTGATTTATACATTAAAATAAATGCTTTCAGAATAAAGTTATTTTTAAATTAATGTTTTGCCCTAATGTTTAAAAGAAGACCGATACTGTAGTATGTGGTGCTGTTTGTAAATCCTTAAAGTAAAATTTTAACATCAATATTTAAGGATATTTAAGGAGAAAAATAAGTTTATCAAATGCACATTTTCACTTTTTAAATGTATTTATTTATAAATGTTATGTTTATGTACATAATATTTAATTAGCAAGCTAAATATTTAATTTGAAATTATATGTTCAGCTTAAAACTTAATATTTAAGAAAAAACTAAATATTTACTGGATATATTACTGGATTTTTGTGAGTTTCATACAATACTTACGGTAGACGGAAGGAGGAGCTCTGCTCCAAAAGCCACGCCCCCTCAGAGGAGATTTTGGAAAAAGAGGCTCAAGATCAACATGAAAAATTGATTTTTAAGACATTTAGGTTGTGGGATTTTGGTTAAAAACGCCATAATCATAATTAAATCACTACTGGGAACGTTTTTTTTTAAATAAAAATAATCATATTTTTAATGTATTATTTTGATTTAAAGGAGAGTTTTTGGCCTGATGTTATGAAACTGAGTGACGCTTAAACACAAAATCTTTAACATACTCTAACTTTTAAGTCCAAGTATAACTCTTTTTTTTTATTCTCGTTATTTAAACCAATTATTTCCCCCAAACCTGAAGTTTATTTATTGATCTCCGCTACATCAAGAGATGAATAACAAGAATACAAAACCAAATGTGTATAAAAAAGTAAGTTTATATTGAAATATGTCCCAAGACATCATAA
>NC_050516.1:34490306-34497834 GCF_002922805.2 Oryzias melastigma
ATGCAAGTCACTAATTCTTACTCTTTAGAAAAAGAGGACCTTTTTTCATCCACTGCTGTGCACAATCAGTATTTGGAAGGCACTTTGCAACAGACCAAAACAAAAAAAACAAAAATATATATATATATTTAGGCCTAAATAATCAATAAAAGCATTAACATCTAGGTACCAACATGAAGGAAACCACAAGTGACAACCAAAAGATTTTCTTACAGTATTTTCCACATCTTCAAATAGAATGAAACCGACAGTTTAAAAGGAGTAAACACGAGTGCGGAGTGGATGGAAAAAGGAACGGCTGGCGGTGGGACATCATGATGGTTTCCACCAGCGGCCGACGTCCAGTCCTCAAATACATGCACTTTACACCTTCAATGGCCATAATTTATCATCCCGCCCCACAAAAGTCAACAAAATGTAAAAAAAAATAAAATAAAAATCTATGTACAGGACCACCACTGACAAACACTGGTTCATATATATATATTTTATATATATATTTATAGCTTGTGTATACGAGTTATATACACTTGTTACAATCACATTATAACCATAAATAACAGGAATGTACGGAAATTAAACTTACAAATAATTCAAAGTAAAGAAATCACAATCATCCTTCACTCTCGAATGACGAGCGATGAACTGATATCTGAGCCGTGTTATGATCTCCAGCACAAACGTGGCGGCTCGCGATGCATCGCTGTAGTGGTTTGTTCCATCAGAAAGATCCGAATGTCTCCGTATCAGGTTAATATAACCGATTAACGGCGCCGACGGAGCGATGCGTCCCATTACAAATAAAGAGGAAAAACGTGAGGCTCTCTTAGGTGCAGCTTACATTATAGGGTGGTAAAAACACTCTCCAAGAAGAGCTAAAGTCTGTGCAAATAACAACTCAGAAAGACGAAAAGAAGAAAAAGTTAATCGACTCATTTGTTTGCCAACCTTTGAGAAAGCATTTATATATTTCTATTTAACCAAGAAACAGAAAATGAAGATTTTTTTTAAATAGCCACAAAAAAAGGAGGGCGCATTTACCTTAAATGATCACGTCCCTGAATTTAAAAGGAAAATACTCACTTTTGGTCCCCGTTTTATGTTTTTGACCGACTGAGAAACACAAGCAACAATTCCTCCTCCTGCGATTGAGTTCCTGATACAAACAAGACACTGCGATGAAATGATAAACGCAACTTTTCTTCTGAATTTGTTAAAAAAAATCTTATTGTGAAAAGTATTATAATACCTGTCAGTTTTAAAGGTTTCCTCCCAAAATTCATCTTTTATAGATAACTGTAACGCAGCTCTGAGCTTAGTCTCTGGATATCTAAGACAATAAAAAAAAATTCATAAAAGAAAAATAAATTCATCCTCAAACAAGTTTAACAAAACATTTCAGGACAGATTTGTTATCAAAATTACGCATTTCTGCCGTGGCGATTCAAGTTCAACTGAATTTAAAAATATCAAAACAAAACATTGAAAAGGATTTTTTTAACAGAAGTGCTTCGAAATACCAACACTGTGAAAAACAATTAATTGTCAAGGTCTCCAACGGTTACCAAGGCAACTGGATGGCCAGAAATACTGGCTTTCTGAATGAGGCAGACGGAAAAACTGCTGGAATATGAGATTTCATCATCACTTCTCTGACAAACACGAGGCGCTTTCTTCATCACCGATAAAAAAGAAATGACAAAAGTCGAAGCCCTCCTTTTAATCTAAAGGTGAACCAGTCCAGAAAGGATAAACGGGAAACCTGACCGGAGTCTCCTCTTCCCAAAGATCACTGGGAAAGCCCAGAAATAAAGAAATAAAGCTCAACTTTGAACAAATAACCGTTACAAGAAAGATCTTCATGTCATTTCTTAAAGAGAAAAGAAGTACAGTCGAAATACCCTTTTTATACTTTGAAAAACTAGGAAAAAATAGGACTTATATGGCCATTTTTGACAAAAGTACGCATTAAATTAACAGAAAAAGAGTCTTGAGGCAAAGTTATTTCCAGATGGACCATCTTCTGTTGGCCACCGACATTTGTCCTACAAATGAAAGGCTGAAGTCACTTTCCTCCAAAGTCGATGCCACTCTGGCCCGCCTCGGCGTCCACGAGCGAGGAGGCGAACGCGGACTGGACTATCTGAAAGCCGAAGGACTCCAGGAGCGACATGTTCTGCTGAAGGGAGAACGGAGAAGTCAGAGAGGAGGCCATGTCACTCAGCCCGGACCCCGAGACCCCGTGGGTCCTCTGGGCTTTGTGAACTCTGTGCTGGTGCTTGTTGAGGTAGGACTTGGTGCGGAAAGCCTGTCCGCAGATTTCGCAGCTGAACCTCTTCTCGGGCTCCGCCTTGGATTTGGAGCCGTCCGGAGACGCCAGCAGCCCCGCGGGAGCGCCGTTGCAGTCTAAAGAGGACATGTCCTGCTCGGGTCCGTCGGATTTGTGGGGAGATTTTAACTCGTCGCCGTTGGACATTTCCCTGAAGGAGGCGTCGGATTCCTCTGAATCCAGATGAGGGCATTTCCTGTCATCTTCCTGTCCGTCTGAGGCGAACGCAGAGGAATAAAACAAAAATAAGAGACAAAGAATTAGGAGGAATGTTTACAACACTGGTCATGTCAAACAGAGCAAGTCCAGAAGCTGGTCAAGCATCTGTAAACAGTCAGAAACCATAAACAGTTTCAAAAATCAACTTCATGAGTAACAGAGTCCATTTGCCCAGTATTCACAGAAATGTTGACCAGCGAGCCACACAAGCATCATGCTCCCACCAACCCTTCAGCCGGACTGTACTGACCTGTGTCAGGCTCATGGGAGGGGAAGCCAGGCCCCCCGCCGGAGTGACACTCCCAGAAATACGGAGCGCCGCCTGGCTTCCCCACGAGCAGCTCAGACTGCAGGCAGAGGCGCGAGTGGCCGGGCTGAGAAAGCACCGGGTGTCCCGGCAACCCGTGAAAGCGACCCTCTGCCTCAGACGAGGTGAGAAGCAGCTGGCGACCGGCACACATGTCTGCGCCCGCGCCCCGCCAGGGAGACAGGAGAGAGGGAGGAGGACAGACAGAACAGGCTGGCGAAAACCACGTTGACATTTTGACCGTTCATGACATCATTTATATCGGCTTGCAAACACAGGACACTTGATGGGTGGAGCTGGATGCACGAGTCCATGCTGAGTGAGTCTGGAGGTGATGAATGTCATTCAACCTTTCTTCTGATTCCACATGCGAATCGATTGGAATTATTTTACTATGAAAAGTTTTTTAAAGTAGTGAAAAAGAGAAAAGCTCAAAAATGGAGGAATTCAGTCAAATATGTTACATTGTTTTAAAGAAGCCATACCATAAAAAAAATAACTTTTTGAGCTATTGTATTATACTGTTCTCAAAAGAAGCCCCTCCCACACCCACGAAAACAAGCGGGTCCTCACGTGCTTACATCACAAGTTGAGAACCGCCCCCAAGCTATTACTTTCTCCACAAGGCCAGCGGTAATCAGCTAGCTTCGCCAGCCTCCCCACCCCCAGCTCGTGCACTGCAGACGGCGGCTGTCTGTGAGGAAGTTTAGGGAAGACCACGAAATGCTCATTCGGTTTAGTGTTCAAATTTTATGGTGAGGAATCTGCCCGATATGTTGGGATGGAAACTGAACGTATCCGGGAATGGTGCAAGCAGACGGGGATACTGGGAAGATGGCAGGAGAAAGGGAGCAGACTATTTCCAGGTGGAGAAGGGGAGCAGACTATTTCCTGGTGGAGAAAGGGAACAGACTATTTCCTGGTGGAGAAAGGGAACAGACTATTTCCTGATGGAGAGAGGGAGCAGACTGTTTCCTGGTGGAAAAGGGGAGCAGACTATTTCCTGGTGGAGAAAGGGAACAGACTATTTCCTGGTGGAGAAAGGGAACAGACTATTTCCTGGTGGAGAAAGGGAACAGACTACTTCCTGGTGGAGAAAGGGAACAGACTATTTCCTGGTGGAGAAAGAGAACAGAATGTTTCCTAGTGGAGAAAGGGAACAGAATATTTCTTGGTGGGAAAAGGGGAGAAGACTATTTCCTGGCGAAGAAAGGGAGCAGACTATTTCCTGGTGGTAGAAGCGACCGACAAATTAGAAGAAACAGTTTAAACGTGGATCATTGAGCAAATGCAGAAAGGTACGCATGGAAAGGATTTTTGATACGGACATTGATGATGCTTTAAAGACAAAAAAAAATGTTTACCGATCAGAACAGTGTTCTCATCATTTCAATAAATCCCGAGTTGTTCATCTGATGTTGTTGTCTACATTTTTTGACCAAATTTTACCGAAAAATGAACCCATTAGCCATCACCATTCTGACTGTGCTAAATTTTGAGGATAAATGTTCAAGGCTGCACAGTATGTACATCAATATATATATTTAATCGTAGGTGACAAGCTGACAAGGACGCCTCTAGGTTTACATCATGAAATGGGCGGCACCCTCAGCGAGCGAAAGGCGGAGCCTCAGAGATCCAGTTGTTTTATTTCGGGGTATGAAAGGAGTCCACAGCAATAACTTACATTTCATAAATAATTTGTTTTTTAGTGTTCCAAAGGTAATATATGATCATATTTATGGATATAGTTTACTCTGAATTATTTTTTTAAAAGCATAGTATGGCCCCTTTAAACAGCAATTCAGAACTCTTTTATACATTTACAGTCTGTTGTAGAATGTCAGCATGCAGCTGTGAGTAAACTTTAAATACAGTTCACTCACAAATCTTCATTTAATGTAGTTAGGATCTACATTAAAAATAGTAATAGGATGCATTTCACTGCTAAAGGTCAATCATCTACTAACAGGTTTGTCTACATTATTTAATCAGATTGAATAATGTTAGACTCAAACAGAGTTTTATGATAAGTTACTACTTAGTTACTTTTAATTTCAAGATGCTGATCCCTCAAAACAGAAAAAAATCAGAGTTATTATAAAATAGAAGAACCCAAAGTAGGTGTACCAATAATAAACTCCAACCACCACTAAAGAATTAGTGAAATAATCCTTAAATTTGGAATTTAATCAAGTCTATTCAATAACTTAATGACTATATTAATATTTTATTTGCTATTTTTGCTTCCTTTGTTGCCGTTGCTAGTTTAGAGCCTTTGAGAGAATGTGGCATTAAAACTGCTGCACGAACATCTACAAAAGTCCTTACGGTCCAAATTATTGATAATTACACAAGGTTCTTGATCCGATTGTAACACCATCAGCCTCTTCAGACCTTTGAACTAACTGTGGTAAAACGGTTGAGGAGTTTGAGATGATTTGAATGCATCGTCTCAGCTATCAATCAATTACAAAAGCAAATGAATATGAAGACAGAATTTTCTACTCTTGTTTTGTCAAACCAATCAATGCTCTGAGTTCACCGTGTTCATGCTGCACCACTGCAACGTTTCAATGAATCCAGGGCAAATGGAGCACACATCAGGGAAATCATGCAAAACCGTGTGGAACTGAACAACTGTCTATAATGTGAAGCAGCCAAGCAGAACCAGACACGTTTCCAATCGGCCACAGCCATGCTGGACACACAGGAAGCAAGAGAATCTGAGCTGCAAACCTGACAACTTATTCAAAAAATAAAAGCATTTTACACTTCACATTAAAGAAAACACAAAGGAACACGAGGTTTTAAACGATGAAACAGCAATTTAGCAAAATCAGGTCAAACCAACATTAATTAGTCATCTGCTTTTTTTTTCTTTAAACTCACAAAAAAGGAAGTTTAAAAATGATCATAAAAGCAAATAGCAGCTGGAGCAGCAACATGTGGGATCTGTGCTACATTTAAAGGACAAACTGGCAGAAAGCTCTTCAAACAGCTGTGATCATTGTTTAAAATTTAAAACAAGGCCAGGGAATTTCCTCTGCCGACTGTCCAAAATGATGACTAAAATGTCCGTTTGGTTGAGAAAAGGTAAAGTCCCACTCCGATCATCTTTTGATCTTTTTTAAAAGTGTTCCCAGTGGTTTGGGTTATGATTATTATGTCATTTTTAGCCAAAGTTTGAAAAAGCTGGGCCATTCTCAAGACTGATTATGCAGAACAGCAGGAGTTCATTAGAAATTTACCTCTGAGTTGTGGGCGGGGCGATTTGCAAGAGTAAAGCCCACCACCATTTCCCATCATCCCTTTGTTTGCACACTCTCCTGCTAGCTTAAAGCTCCACATAACATTATCAGTGCAACAAAAAAGTCGAAAAGTTTTGATCCAGATTCCAGCTCAGAGGAGGAAAACAAAGACGTTCATGGATCTATTTGTCTGCAAGTGGATGCATCAGAATGGAGCAGAGCAGGAAGCTTGTGGCTCGCCACTGTAGGTCCTACATCCAATCTACAAGATTTTCAAATGGATTGTTTTAATCTGTGCCTGATTCACAACGACTTAAATACATAAATACTCAGAAATAAATACTTTAAGCTTAATTTTCTTTATATATTTCCACCATTGCAGTAAAAATGACACAAGAACATGTTAAAAACACTAAAAAAAAATAGCATTTTTATCGGAGTGGGTCTTTAATAATTCTCCCCATTTAAACATGTAAACACTGCCTCCATCTGTGTTTAATGTGTTCTGATGTTAGGAAAGAGTAAGACTAATGTGTACATCGATTCTTGAACAACTTCTGCAGGAAATATGGCTTCACTCTTTACTTGTGACGTACTAAAGGAAAAGGTTCAGACTGGAAGAAACAATTGTTTGTTTGTTTTTTTTAGCTTGATGCCTTTTTTTTAAACAAGACACAAACGTAATAATTTCAAACACTGACAAATATGGGAGAAAAAAACACAATTAAATTTATCGCAAAAAAAAAAAAAAAAAAAATCACTCAAGCTTGTGAAAAATAAACAAAGATTTTATGCAAGTTTTTCTTTAATTTAGAAAGATTTTTTAAGAGTTCCTGGGATCGCAATGGATTGCAAAACAACAACAACAAAAAGGGTAAATTAAAACAAACTGCCTGTTAGAGCTTTGCAGTTTTTTTTGTTTACAGAGCTGCAAATATCTAACCAAAAAGCATGAAACGGATGTCGGCTTTGTGGTCAAATATAGAGAAATGTGGCGGCATGTTTCTCAGCAGAGCAAATGACAGCCAAAAAGCATGGAGGTCTGGGATGGGGCGGGCGGCTGCTTGCCTTCCACTGAGCACTGGTGTCCCATGAAGTAAGGGGTGCCGCTGTGCATCTGCAGATCCCCCCTTGGCTCAGGGAAGGTGTGCATTGTGGCAGTGGGGGAAAGAAGGGAGCCGTGGTGTGTCTTTATGTGCACCTTAAGGTAGGATGCAGTGGAGAAACCTGAGACCAGAGGAACAAAGAATAAAGGCAGATGCTCGACAAAGTCAAAGCCTTCAGAATGAAAGGGGAGTCCTGGAAAAAAAGGAGGCTGGGAATCACTGCCAACACGCTGAACTGGTTTAGATTTATTGTTAACCCCTAGTTGAATAAAAATCTGTTTTTTTTATGCAGAAAACAATTGTGTTTAGTTAGGAA
>NC_050516.1:34497934-34511669 GCF_002922805.2 Oryzias melastigma
AAAAAACAACAACATTCAAACAAAAATGTTAAAGATAACATTCTGTTGTTAACTTCAAAACACATAACTTCTTAAAAGTTTTACTAAATTGAGCTACCTTATGTAAAGCTAAAGCACAAGACTTAATAAGCAGGGCTGTTGATTTAAAAAGAAAAGGTCAAAATTAAATTTAAAAGGCGAGGATGCTTCTGAGAACACGGTCAAAGAATGGAAAATATGGAAACATTAAAGAGAGGGTGTGAAGTGTTTTTGTTCTTTACTAAGCAGCTGTGAGAATCTGTTAAATATTTCTATCAGACATTAATAACAGACTGAAGATCAAATAGCTCTCAACACAAACAGAGAAATGTGGTTTTCTGCGTACATCTGTCAAACTAAACAAAAAGAAGGAATAATGTTCATAAACATCAACTGTACAAGCAGCCATGGAGGAGTTTCAGAAAGCATTTGGACAGTAGTTATAAACCCAAAGGACCAACGTGTTTGCAAAGTGTGTCGTTTTGGCCTCTCAGCAAATAAACTATCTTTATTTAGTGTAAGAAATGAGAGAAAAGCAAACATTTTAAAGCATATTTGTAGGCAGCAAATACTAGTACTCTCAAATATGATTTAGTGATATGGTATACACCAGGGGTGTCAAACATTCATCCCACCAGATCATTTAATCTGGCCCAGTCATGAAGAGGAAAAAATATAAGGATGTTGGAGGAAAAAAAAGTTAGTTTTTAGCTCATTTTGAGGTTTTTGGTTCTTTAAAGAAATGACCGCAATGCGCAATTCTGCCACTAGAGGGAGCACTGGAAACACAAGACCAGCATGCCAAGAGATCAAGAAATAAACACAATAAACAATGTAATAATAAGTGATTAGGATACTGTGTTAGTAGAGTTTTTTTTTACAACTGAGAAAAATAAACTAAACAAAAACGAAGCTACAGATAACAAGTTGACCATAGGTTAATATGTTACTGGTCCGGCCCACTTGAGATCGAACGGGTTAAATGTGATCCCTGAACCAAAATGAGTTTGACACCCCTGGTTTACACTGAAAACTTTGAAGTTGAAGAACTGGAGCTTTCTCGGCGACTGTTACAGTTCGAATAAATGGTGCAAAAGCTGATTTGACAGGGCGCACACAGCACTGCCATAAAGAGTCCGTTTCATAGACAATAACAAACTTCATACCACAAAAACAGCAATACCTCTAGATTCTTATTGCATCAGACAATACACAGAAAACACAGGTTGAAATAAGATTTTATAAAGGGGGATTTGACTTTTGAAAATGCAACTTAAAACTTATTTAAAGCTCATCAGAATCACGTGCAACATTGACGTTTTGCTACAGCGTGTTGAAGCTTACCTTTATTGCAAATGCCACAGTAGTTGTGAGTTCCTTCGCTGTGTTTCTTGAGGTGGTCCGTCATGTAGGCAGCTCGCAGGAACTTTCCACAAACTTTACAGGGGATTTTGTCCTCGTGGCAAGCAAGGTGTGAGCGAAGGCGATCTCTTGTTGCAAAGGAGGCATTGCAAATCTGAAGCAAAAAAAAAAAATCAAATCATTCAATTGTAAAATCCTTCAACTCTTTAGCGTCTGAGGTTCAGCTCCAGTGTTTTACATTCTTTTGACGACTGTAACTCTTCAACTGTATATGCAACTAATCCTGTGGATTCTATAGCAGAGAAAAGCAGCTTTGTACCGTCTGTTACCCAACTCTTTACGTTAGTAATGTGTTGCATATTAGTGCAAAGCTGACATGAAAAGCCGCTTTTCTCTGAATTAGAATCACAGACACTCAAAGAGTCACGGTATGTCAAAGAGAGTGTGTTATTCAGGTGTCATCTCCAGTGTTAAAGTGTCAAACTCCTCGTCTTTTGCATTAACACAAGTTTTCACTAAGTGTAGTGAAAAAAGAAAAAATACAAACCTTTGTGTTAAAACACATTTGAACATTTTCTAGAATTCAGGTGTCAGTCAGTCTTTTTTCTATTTACTGTTTCAAACGTTACCTGGCACTTGTGGGGTCTCTCTGTTGTGTGTACTTGCTTGATATGCCCATTCAGATGGTCTGGTCTGAAAAAAACATGCAAAGAAAACATGAGTGATTATCCTATTCATGAAGTTCTTCTCATCAGGTAATGGATTTGTCTTTTTTTTTCTTGACTATTTACCTAAAAACACCATATACAAGATAATCAACAAGCTGTTTCATCTTTTCTAGTCAATCTTCCAAATAAACCGTTCACATCAGTGTGCAGTTTTTTTGTTCCTGCTACATGTATGTGTGCTCAGAATTAAAATACTTGTAAATAAGGGAATTTTAACATCTTGTTTAAAAAAAGTAACTAATATCTATATTTTTTCTATGATCTAAGACAGCTCCAGAGCCACGTCTGGCTCTTCTTCAGCTCCATTGTGGCTGTTTGGTTAAAGAAAAATAAAAAGCTTTTAGTTAAAAAAAAAAAAAAAGTAACTGTAAAATAAAGTTTAAAACAGTAAAATATCTTATCACTCTGCGAGCTTTCAAAGCATAGTGGTCATAGGGGTTCAATAATAAAGAACTAAACATTTTGACAAATTCCAATATTTGAAGGGTGCCTCATGGTTAAAAAAAAAATACAGTTAATTTGCTGTTTTAATTTGAGAAAGTTCGATGTATGAATTTCTGGCTAAAAAGCTCCACAAATGTTTAAAAATAAAATGTTTTTTTTCCTTCAATGCTGACATCACACTACCTACCACTATTTGCTTCATTAAGATGATCCTATGTGATACAGGAAGTCTTTTATTTTGAAAGGAAGTCAAGTGAACCTCTATTAACAGTTATGAACTGTTTCATATTGGGGAAAAAAAACTATTTTTTCTAAAAGCTTGCTTTGTTACTGTCAAAAATACTAATGTTTTGATATTTCTCATAAAAATAACAATAACATAAATACAAAGTCTTATTTTTTTAAAGGATGTGTGGCTCTTACCAGGTTGTGGTCAGTGAAAAATCCACCCAAATGGCTCTTTAAGCGTTAAAGGTTGCAGACCCCTGATCTATGACAAAGGTGGGTAAACTACGGCCCAGGGCTAATATCCAGCCCCTTAAACTGTTTAATATAGCCCACCAAACCAGAACAACTTATACTGATAATGCTTAATAATGGGTCAATTTCTCTGTAAGTCTGCGTCTCCCCATAGATTGTACACTATGAATAAATTGACCTATTTTAGAAGGTTGTTCTTGATTTATGTGGTGTTGGAAGATTTGTGTTTTTGTTCCATACGGGACATCAAATCAATTGACACTACAATGAGAACAAAAGCCACAGTATTGAAATAAAAACTCCAAAATACCCAAAACATGTATGCATCTGCTTCTGCCCCACTGTCAAATTTTAGAACCCTTTGGTGGCACATAAGTCAAAACGTTTGCCCACCCCTGATCTAAAAGGTGTTAACTAGACACAGAGGGGGAAAAAACTAAGCAATGTGACCCCTTGGATTTATAAAGTTTAGTAAAATATGGCTACTTTTATTTTTTTCTTTTAAGTAAAATTGAGTTTTCTAACTGCAGCCCTTTCATGTGCTTGAGGAAACACAAAGGCATTGTTTGGAAGACCAAGAATGACATTGATGTTTGTATTGATTTATATTTTACCAAAAAAAAACTTTAAACTAATGTTAAAAAACACACAAAATTAGTGAATAAAATACGAGCTTATGATAAAGTTGACATGCATAAAATTGTTTTTGTCCATACCCAACCTCCAATCCAGTAGGTGGAGTCAGAGTGACATAATAATAGAATGAAAACAATACATGTTTTAAGGATCTGAGAGCAGAAATGATGATGAAAACTGGATTACAGACTGATAACCATATATATATATATATATATATATATATATATATATATATTAACAGACTTATTTTAAAAATAATCCCTATAATACACAGTCTCCAATTTAATAATATTGTTCATTTTTTTATTAGAAAAAAAAAAATTCTGCCTGTGATTTTTCTTATTTCCTATGAAAAATGACCTGTTATTTCTTATAGCTTAAGTGTACTTTTAGTGTTGATTGTAAGTCACTTGAAAAAATGCAGGTGCAACACAAACGTCTGTAGCACATGTCAAAGTCAAGGACCAAATAATATAATAATATTCCTGCCTTTTTATTAATTATAATTATGTTAAAAATGTTACGGTTTTAAAGTTTAAAAAATGGAATTTTGTGAGTTTTCTTTTACTATTTTGGTGTTTACTAAGATTTTCTAGGATTTTGGCTAATATTTCAGCCACATGCTAGCTGTTTTGGCTAATTTAGGCTTTTTATTTTTTGTTTTTTATGCTGTTTTGGAGTTTAGCAAATATTTCAGCTACATGTTAGCAATTTTGGCTAATTTAGCATTTTTCTGTTTTTTAGGATATTTTAAAGTTTGGCTATTTTTTCAGCTACATGCTAGCTGTTTATTTTTTTAGTCTGTTTTGAGGTTTAGCTAATATTTCAGCTAGCTATCAGCTTCAGCGTTTTTCGCATCAATTTCAGCATCTTCAGGTATCAGCACTAGCATCTTTAGCGGCCAAATTCAGCTAACAGCATTCACATTAGCATGTTAAAAAGTTGCGGTTTTAAAGTTTTAAAAAAGTAGTTTTAGAGTGTTCAATAGATGTTTATCCTGTTCGACCTACGACCTAAGGTGTGTTGTGTGTGATTGAGTTTTTACATCCTGCTCTGTAACTTCTCCATCCGACTCCACACTCACCTCGAGAATCCTTTCCCGCAGCTTTGGCACACGTACGGTTTGCCCACGGAGCCGTCGTGGGACCTGACGTGGTACGACATCCTGTCCTTGCGTTTGAACCGCAGCCCACACACGGGACACGCGTACGGCTTCTCGCCGGAATGCGAGAGCTTGTGCCGGTTCAGGTGGTACACGTCACGGAACACCTTCCCGCAAATCTCACAGCCCACGTGCCGCCTGGTCCTCTCCCGTTTGCGCCCGTTGTCCAGCGCCAAGCCCCCCGGGAGCTGGATGCTGTTTTCCAGTGACAGTAAGGAGAACCCCCCCGCGGCTGACAGGCTGTCAGTCAGGCTGTTCATGCCCCCGGACGAGGCTCCGTGCTGCGCTTCGTGGTTCTTCAAACGCGACGCCTCCGTGAAGGCTTTCCCGCACGCCCCGCAAGGAAACAGCTCGCCGTGTTTCTGATTGTTGTGGTTGAAATGAAGACTTTCTTTCTTTGGTCGCCCCCTCCCCCTCTTCGATCCCGGGGAGCCAGCGTCGGGATGCGCCGTTATCTCCGTTGATGGGGAGACGGAGAGTCCCTCCACGGGCTCCAGCATGGGCACCGAGGACTCGCCCCCGTCCTGCAGCATCACGGCTGCTGGGTCGCCGTGGTCCCCCGCATGCATGTGCGCGCTGCCGGCAAAACTCTGACCGTTCAAGAGCATTTCCGCTCCGTTCACCAGATCCTGGTGAGGCACCGGGAAGCCCAGCTCGATCGCCCCGCTGGCTTGGAAGAGGCTGGCGTCTCCTCCCCGGGTGGTCGGGACGAGAATCTGCACGTTGGACTGCTTGATCACCTCCTGGCAGATCTCGATGACCGACCGCATCAGCAGAAACTTGGCGGCTGTCATCAGCTCCGGGAAACACTCCAAGCGAACGACGATCTTGGAGGTGTACGCGAAGTCCAGGATATCCTTAAAAACTTTGGGGCTAATCGTGTGCATCTCCAGCTCCTTGGCGTCCCCATCACCGTCCGTCTGGCGGCTGAACACCGTCTCGAAATACTCGCTGCACGCGGCCAGCACCGCTTTGTGCGCGGGGAAGCTCTCCTCTCCGACGCGTAGGATCACATCGCAGAACCTGCCTCCATCTTTCCTCTGAATGTTGAGGTTGTGTAGCATCTCCGCACTGTGCTTGCTCACCTGATAGGTGTAGGAAGAAGTCCAAGACGGCTCTGCTACTTTCTCCATGCCGAATTCATCAAATACCAAGAGTTGTTGACGACAAAGACGAGAGAAACGGCTAAACGGGCGCTAAGATTCCGAAACAAGCTAGCTGTAAAAAACCTAAACCGAGCAGCCCCTCCCGTCGTTTTAGCATCTACCGTTAAACATTAGCAGTAGCAGGGGAAAAATGGCAGCCCCCCAGCTTCCTGTGAACCTTGACCCCGTCTTCTTAAAGGGTGGGGGGTCGCTCTTGTGTCGTCAATTAACATTTCGCCAAATCGAAACATTTTCAATAATTTGCGACGATAATTTCCCAGCTCGAACAATGAGAACTTCCCCGCGAGGCAGCATCCCTGCGGGGGTTCGTTTTTTTTTTTTTTTTTTTTTTACGCGCAGGTCTCTTCCTGCCCGCTTGCTCTAAGCCCCGCCCCCAGGAGGGCCAATAATAAAACCCCTCTTCCCTCTATAATCCAATTAATCAAACTGACCACTTCTCTTTACATCTTTATCTAAAATGCTCAAACAAACAGTTACATTTTTGTCTTTATTGTTTAGCACAAATAAAATACATAACAAAGATTCATAAGAAGATATTCAAGTACTGGGAATAATAATTCATTTTAACATTGATTTGATTCGTTTGATCATTTTTGCTAATAGGATAATAGGATTCATAGTCGACATTGGTTCACTTTGAACAACCTGATTGACTGAACTCAAACCGATCAATGTTTTGTCAAAACTTTAACCAGTGTGACTCAGAGATAAAAACCTGGTACTGAACAGTGCAGGTGAAGTTTTCCAGATTTCTTGTATTTCTTGCTAGATAATAGAGTGTAAATTAAATATGTGTACAAACAAACAAATAAACAAGAATTAATGACAAATCCATTTACATTTTAGTTTGATAAAGTTCAGCATACTGTTGTTTTTCCACTTCAAATTAATACAAATTGAAGATTATATGAACATTCTACTACAATGTTTGGTCACATGTCTTTGCTAAATTCAGTGTTTCCACACATTTGACTGTAATAAACTTACTGTACCGCAATCCAATTGGAATCATTAATTTATCTCATTTTTAAAGATTTTTAATGTTATATGTCGATTTGATTTGATTCTGCCTCAGACAGATCAATCTGGTTAGATTGTAGGAATAGAAATCAAAAATAACAAAAAATGACCATAGCAATAACTGGTATTTCCACCATTTGCTGCAATAACAGCAACATCTCTCGCTCCTCACAACCTTTATGATGTTGTTCTCCAGTCTTCCACAAGTGCTACATGCAGTTCTAGCAGGTCACTTGGGGGTGGGGTACGATCATCCAGTCTCTGCTTCAGCTGGTCCCAGACGTGCTCTATGGGGTTCAGGTCAGAGGTCATACCATGTGAGGCCCTGCCCCATCCTGAAATCCTGTTATAATTCTGGCATCATGTGACGGAGCATTATCCTCCATGAACAGAAAGTCGGGGGTGTTCTGGTGGAAATCTGGGATGATGATGATGGTTCTAGGATGTCTCGGAGGTCAGAACATGCATTGACTGGAACAAACTTTTTGACTTGTGGGCCAAAAATGGCTCCAAAATTTGACAGAAGGGCCATCAGAATGACATCAAATCTGGATAAAAAGTTTTTATTTTGAGCTAATTCAGAACATTTGGGGGTTTTATTTTAAAACTGTGACTTAAGTTCTCATTTTAGTATCAATTGCATCAATGGTTTGATGTTGTTATGGGAAAACTAAACTTGGAGAAATGCTGCGTTCATGTGGTGTTGGAATTATTGGAAAAGGGACTGTTAGATTTGGAAAACACACATAAAATGGCAATTCTTCCAACACCACAGAAATGCAGAATAACTTTCTCCATCTATATAGTGCGCCATCTATGGGGAAAAACCCAATTATCAGGGGAAAAAGAAACAAATAAGGATAATTAAAATGTATTCCCTTTCGGCGGGGTGGATTAAATAGTTTAACAGACCATATAAGGCCTCCAGATTTACAATAATCCTATCGGTGTCCAGACCGTTACACCTCCTCCACCAAAGCAAACCCTGGGGAGCATGCTGACCTCTGTTTCGCTCCCTGAAACGCTGGCGACCGTCATTTATGTGCAAAGTGACTCGACACTCATCAGTGAACAGGAAAGTAGATTTTTGCTGCATTGTCCAGGTCACATGGTCTTTGTCTGGAAGCATTCTCGGTATCGGTGAAGCCACCTGAAAGTCATCTGGCATTCAAGTCAAAGCGGTGGTCAGTTTTAGATGGTTCGCCTGGAAGCCCTAGTCCCCTTAGTCCTCCTCCCATCTAATGAACTGTGACTTCGTGGCACAATAAGCTTTTTATACCCACAGAATGTTAAAATTGATGCCAAACTGAAAATCTTTTTCTTTTAGAATTGTTTTGGTTCTGGCCCGAATTATCAAAGCACAAACACTGGATATGAATTCCAAAGATGTCCCTAACTTAGTTCTGAGTTAAATAAAATTAAAGTTAAATTAAAATTTCATGGTCAACCATCAAATCTTTACACCCCTAAACATTTTTATGGGTTTTGCACAATTTACAAGTCACAATATTGATATTTGATCAGTTGAAATGACTAGAAATTCCATGAAATGTTTTAGTTTTAGAGTAAAACGGGTAAATCATTTCACCGATGTACTTTAAACTTTACTTTGTTGTCAGTTTACCGATACCTTTGGCTCTCATCATTCACTATAAATAACACTTGTATTGCTTTGACTACAACCACAATCATAAAATGCAAAAATAATTTTAAACAGTGCTTTACACAACATTTTATTTATTCTATTTGTGCTTATAACTTAATAGCACACAAAATGATCCCCAGCCACCCTCAAAAATGACATGGAGCAGTGCAACCCCCCCTAGTGACACACAAGATTGGAGAGGATGCACTTCAGAGGGGAGCAGGTACCCAAAAAAAAACAAAAAAATAAAAAAAAAATGGAGGGGAAGGCACAAACTAGCTTGCTGCATCCACAAGAGGGTGTCTCAAGGGCCACTGGTCATGCCACAAAGGAAAGGTGGAGTGTGCATCTCAATCTACCGTATCTCACCAACAGTGACCCTTTCTCCAACAAAGGAAAGTGAGAAGTTTAAGGATTTAAGTGGACATTGAAATTCTAGCTTGTCATTTACTTTCACCACTGTTAAGAGCTGTAACCACTGCCCCTCCAAAAAAAAAAAAAAAAAAAAGCTATGTACATAAAGAATAACATATTCTCCCGTGGTCTGTACAAGTGGGCCTGTACATTAATTACTGTCTAATACAAAAAAATTTAACTCAAACATAAATCAACGTTTGCCCCTTCAAATGCAAGACAAACATGGCCTGTTCAGAATGTCCCATCTTGATCACCGTCTGTCAAAATAAAGTTCACATTTTTATAGTTAATCAGGAGGTGAAGATGGGCAGAAAGAAAAAAAAGAAAAAAAAAAGAAGAGCCACTCCACTTCTCCAGTCAGCGTTCCTATGGCCGGAACTCCAATTCATCTACACTGATGACTTTGGCCGGCATGGAAGGCAGTGGTTGTTCAAGGACGTCTGATCCGAACCACTTAGCGAGACCAAGAGGGGAGTTGCCCCTGTGTCGCTGAGAGCCGTTTGTCCATTGAGGCCCCTGGCCGTGTGACACGGGGATGCTGGGGTGCACTGAAAAGACAGGAAAGGGGATAAAAACATTAATTTAACTAGAAAAGCTGCATTCCCTGCGATAATACGTGTGTGAAAGCTTTTTGCTGAAAGTTGTCACTGAAGATGCTGAAGCTTTTTCGTGACAATAGTGACGCAATTGACTTGAATTGCTTAATGGATTTGCTGAAAATGGAAAAGCTATTTGCAAAATGATATATCTTGACTGGAAATGTTAAAGAACTTGGAAAGAGCGCTGAAATGGAACTAAGTTTCTGAAAAATTTGTAGTAAAACTGCTTAAAAATCCCTAATATGTGCGAATTTTGAACAAATATTTAGTTGGTCACTTAAATATTAGCTAAACTCCAAATTACCCCAAAAAACCTCAGTAGATGCCAAATTGGCCAAAAAGCTAGCTTGTTGCTTAAATACTGGCTAAACTCAAAAATAGCCTAACATTCCTCAGTTAACTAAATTAGTCAAAAAAGTTAGCATGTTGCTAAAATATGAGTTAAACTCCAAGTTAGTTTATAAAAACCTAAGTAGATAAAAAATTAGCCAAAAACATCAACATGTTGCTAAAATGTTAGCTAAACACCAAATTAG
The DNA here is from genome assembly GCF_002922805.2 of Oryzias melastigma. Lineage (NCBI taxonomy): Eukaryota > Metazoa > Chordata > Actinopteri > Beloniformes > Adrianichthyidae > Oryzias > Oryzias melastigma. Next base: position 34,508,151 of record NC_050516.1, read on the forward strand.
CATAAAACAAACACCAGGTTGCCCCCCTCCATCACTATATTAGCATGTTCGCCATTATCTAGTTCTGTCTGAATCTATTAATTCCAAAATTGAGTAGACCCGTAGATAACAAACAAGCCAAAAATGTTAGCCTGTTGTTAATATAAAGGCCAACTCTAAATTGGCCCCAAAAAAAAAAATAAAACAAAAAAACAGATAACAAATTAGCCAAAAATGTTGGGAAACTCCCAATTTTTTGAAAATTACTATAAAAGATTAAAGCATGACCCATGAATATATTTAAAGATTAGTTGCTAATCTACTTAAAATTTTAACATTTAAATACTTTATTTCCAATGAGGCAAATTTTGCTAAAAATTTCAAAAAGTATAAAGTTTATAAATACCAAAAGTACAAGCAGTAATGTCCTGAACAAGCTGAACGTTTGATACCAAGATTGATGGAATCGCTGAAAGTGTGATTGAGTTTTTACGCGTCTGAAAAACATTCAGAAAGGAGCAGGAGAATCACTATAGTGTGAATATTTAATACGCAAAAAAAAAAAACAACCAAAAAAACTCAATACATTCATTTTTGAACAGTTATACTGGACTTACTTGGTCTCTGCGAGTGAAGCTGCGGGGGCATTACAGCTAGCTGCATTTGAGTATTGCCTCTGGGAGGTAGTAGTGGATGCCCCGCTGCACTCACAGGATACAGTGGCTGTCCGAGAAGTGCAGGTGGTAAGCCTTGAAGTTGGGCTAAGTTAACAGAAAGCAAAAAAGTTGCAATTACTCAGACAAAAGAAAACACAATTCACAAGGCTCTAAAAATCTGCACCCATACCAACCTGCTTGCAGAAGTGCAGGTCCCAGCTGCTGAGGCTGGATCCCCTGTTCCAGCATTCGCTGGACCACGTTGGGGTGGAGCTGAGGAGGCGGACGCACCATGGGGACGTGGGACAGCAGTGGTACTGGGTAGACCGGACGAGGGAAGGATGAAGACGGCCCTGGGGGGACCATGTTTACAGTATGGTGGCCACTAGGACCAGGCCTGAGACACTCTTGGTCTTTGTTTTGCAGAGGCTGAGAGGTGACCTTCATCCCTGCTGATGAAGCAACACTTTCATCCAATGTTTCCAGGAAAGGATTTGGAGAGCTGCTGCTACCTGGAATACAAAGGAACAACATTTCTTTATTAGCTTTTTAACTAATAAATTAGAAATATACAAGCATCTTTCTAATTGACCATCTTGTGAGGATGTTGTCGTCTCCTCCTTTGCATCTGAAGGTAGTGATGGTTCGTCCCTGTTTTTCTCCTTGGTTGCATACATTTTGCGAATTACAGATGTGGGTGTAAATGATGGAGACAACTGCCAAAGAGAAACAGTGGACGGCGTTTAATCACCAGCGCTCCCCATCGACCCTCAACAGTGAAGTTTATCCTCACCATGCTGGTGACGGCATTTCCAGGAGAGTTTCTTCCAGCAGGAGGCGGAGGTCCCGGGGAGCGGTTCACACGCTGTGGTCTGCTGATCACAAACAGCCAAACTCAGCCAAAGCCAAAAACAAAAAACTTAATTTGATTTACTTTGAGATTTGTAATTTTGTGCCACATTTCAGCGGATTGGATCAATGTTATAATGCTGAATGTTTACAGGCGTACAAGATGCAAAAAAAATAACAAAGAGGAAAACTTGCCATATTAGTGATCAATATTGCAATATGACTTATGATACATGAACAAATGGAGAAATAAAAATAAAAAAACTTGTACATTTCCATTTCACTGCAACAGCATTATTTAAAAAAAAAGTCAAAATGTACTTTTGTTCTGAATCATTTTGATGGTTCTATACTTATTGAATACATAAAAATGATTATAAAATGTTAACATGTTGTTCAGACAATGACTTATTTTCTGATTGTTTGGATACTGAGGCAAACAACCGATTTCCTCATTTCAAATTAATATTCCACAAACATGCAATGTTTGAATGCAAACACTTCTGCAATGTAATTAATCATAGAAAATCCTGCAATTAATCACAATTAGAAATCTCAACTGTTACCTAGTACTAGTTTGGTTACAAAATAAACAAACCTGTTTCGAAAAGCTCTGTCCTGTGACTGCTTGTAACCTTGCTGGAAGGGGTGGTGAGCATGGAGAGCGAGGTCCTGGTGGAGGGTCAGGGCTTCCAGGTCCGCTTGATTTATAGGCATAGACAGTGCTCTAATCTGGACAATACAAAACAAGAAAATGCTTTTAAGCTGCATTTCAAACTAAATAAAAAGCAACAAAGACTTCTGGGAAGGAATTTGACATCTTGACAATCAATGAAACTTAAGTCAGTTTTTTTTTTTAAACAAGTGCTGCCATGATAGTTAGTTGGTCTAAAAACATTTACCATTACCAGGATATCAGCTGTGTGTTCACCAAACAGGATGAGGTTTCACTAAAGAGTAGTTAGGAATACAAAAGATAAGACTTATTTTTTGTGGTTTTTTTAAAAATGTTATTTCTATTCAAGACACTTTGATAAGAATGAGCCAATCACCTTCCTTTAAGAAAAAGTTTGTCTCCTTAACCCAGGAGTGTCGAACTCAATCGCACAAGAGGCCAAAATCCAAAACACACCATAGGTCACGGGCCGAACAGGATAAACGTTTATTGAAAACTCTAAAACTACATTTGTAAAACTTTAAAACTGTACCCTTTTAACATAATTATGAGCTAGATATTCAGCATTACCAGCGACAATGCTAGTGCGAATAATGTAAGATGAATTTGGCTGCTGAAGATGCTGAAATTAATAGCTGAAAAAGCTAAAGTTGATAGCCAGCTAAAATATTAGCCAAATGCCAAATTAGCCTTAAAAAAGGGGGAAAAAACCCACTGAAGTTAAAACAGCTAGCAAGTAGCTGAAAAAATAGCTAAACTTAAAAAATATCCTAAAAAAAAAAAAAAAATGAAAAAAAGCCTAAATTAGACAAAAACAGCTGGCATTTAGCTGGAATATTAGCTAAACTCCAAAATAGTTTTAAAACCATAACATTTCAACACAATTAATTCTCAATAATACAAAGGGAGGAATATTATTCCATAATAAATCAACTTAAACTTTAAATAACCTTTAATATTTTACTCTCCACAAAAAAATATTTTGTCAAAATTATAGAAGTTAGAAATGAGCACAAGATAACATCAGGTCATTAATAACAATACAATAAAATTCTATATATATATATATATATATCAAAATTATATTTAAAAAATTATAATTACCCAGAGGGCCGGATGCGGCCCCTGGGCCTCGACTTTGACACGTGCCTTAAACTGTAAGCTGAATTTGGCAGTTGAAGATGCTGAAATTGATAGCTAAAATGCTGAAGTTGATAGCTGAAATCACCGAAGCTAATAGCTGAAAATGCTGAAGCTGTTAGCTAGCTAAAATAGTAGTCAAATGCCAAATTAACATAAAAACTGAAAAAAAATTTGGGTTAGCCATAACAGCTAGCATGCGGCTTAAAAATAGCTAAA
>NC_050516.1:34511721-34534396 GCF_002922805.2 Oryzias melastigma
ATGCAGATGAAATATTAGCTAAACTCCAAAATAGTCTAAAAAACCTTAATAAATGCCAAAATAGCCCAAAAACCTAGCACAATGCTATTATAACTTTCAACTTTACTACAATCTGACTCCATATAACAAAGTAACAACTAATCGACTATTAAATTAGTCGTCGACTATTTTAATAGTGGATTAGTCGACCAAACAGCCTTATACAAGACTCTATAAAATGAGATCCCAATAGTTCTTGTTAAACCTCCAGTAAATGTTAGAAAGCGGAACAGTTACCTGTTGCTGCACAGGACTGATGGACCCGTGTAGATGTGAGAACTGATCTGGTAGAGAGGGCTGAGGGCCGACGCCGAAACCTTTAGACGGGAGAAAACCATCAGTGCTTCAAATAACTTTTTGAAGAGTCAGATCGACTTAGGATATGGTTAAATGGTTAAAAGATGACAATATGTTGAAGACGACGCCTTAAAGGGTTAATTAGACAAGATTCTCTCATTTCACCTGCAGAAGGCGGCAATCTGGTGGGGAAGTAGTCGGGAGACGGTGCCCTCTGTGGAAACAGAGGTGGCGAGGGGCCTTTGTGCAATAGACCTTGTAGGGGGGCAGCAGTCCCTGGAAGGTCAGAGCTGCTCACCAGGCTACTTAAAGGTGGCGAGGGGTCTCTGTGGCCCCCCAGGAGCTCCTGCAAAACAAGAGTACAAAGTTGGAATTCACTTTTCTGCGAGAAAAACTTTCCTTAAAGACACACACTCCAATGACAATTGTTTTTTGTTTTCCTGACGATTAAGGACATTTATTAAGAAAATTACGCTAAAAATATATGAATATTTCTTTATTCAAATTGTTGTAAATCAGGGGCAGATGTAAAAATGCTGTTTGAAAAAGCCACATGCTCCCTGCTCCATTCTGATTAATCCACTTGCAGACAAAGTGATCCTTGTATGCCTTTGTTTTTCTCGTCTGAGCTGGAATATTTACATTAGTTTTAAAGGTGATTGGAGTTGGACTTTAAAGGGTAACCAAACCCTAAAAATCAACTGTTGAGTTCTATAAAAGCAGCTTTTTAAAGTGCCGTCTGTTGGTCATTGCCAAATTTTTGATAAATTAAAATAAACTTGTTTAATTCTTGAAAATGTAATCAAAGATCGTCTGTGTGCTGCCCCCTACAGGTTCAATTGATGTATTACAGTTGAACTTAAGTGACCAGTTAAGTCCCACCTCATTGTGTAATTGTTCCTCAGTCCCACCCCTCTGACAGGATTTTCAAATTTCGGCTGTGGGTGGAGTCAGCCTCTAACGTCCCCGTTTGGTTACCCTTCAACTACTGCATTAATACATAGACATCCTCAAAGACCCTCCAGGATTTTGCGGCAGAATTTTATGATTGTTGTGGCCTAAAACGCTTGATGTTGCGGCAGCTTTAGTGAAAAGTTGCGATGTTTTTTAATAGATATTTTTTCAAAAAGGGCCTAAAAAATGTTGATAATTTAAAAGAAAAACAAACATTCTCCTATTCCAACTCTTTATTGTGACATGTGCATAAGTTACATAAAGAAAACAGTGGAACCTAAAATGAACTTTTGGTCCTCCCTGCTCAAAATATATTCTTGATTTAAACACGATTTAGAATAAAATGACTCTTTGCAAGAAAAATAAGCCAAAGGGAAAAAAAAGGTAGATTGGTCAAAGTTGCAGTAAAGTTGTGTTGAAAATGTAAAGTTACAGGGTGAGTAAATTTTAGGGCTGGGTTGAAAAAAGCAATTAGTCGATTTGAATTGATTTAAGCTTAACAGATCAATAATCGATTCGCAAAAAATTTAAATCGATTTAGCACGTAAAGCTAAAGTCCGCTAGCTTGATGCTAACGTTCAATAGAATTTCCCATAGGACGGCCAATGCTAACGTTCGGTCGACCAAAAAAAATACATTGCTGACTAAATCAACATCTTTATTTACTTACAGGCATTCATTTTACAAACTCTTTTAAGGAAATAATTTTAAAGTAACCATTTGTGGTCTAAAACTTCATTTTCTCCCTCATACTGTTTTCTTCTGGAATAAAGTGTACTTCTACAGAGCGATCGCCACCTAGTGGCCAAACTGAAATTTCCTCCAGAAGCAGAACAATGTTTACAATGTTAATGATCTGAACATTTTTGTTAGAACTTCTTTAGAGAATCGATGTAACACTGTTTGATATTAACAATCTCATTATTTCACTGATACATTTTACAATATGTGAACTGTATCAGATTAATATAAATATATTCAGATTAAATAGATTCTTAATGCATTTCTAAACAAATGACAAAAAAAAAGGAATCGAATCGATTCATGCTCTTGTGAATCGAGTAGTTTCTGGAAATTACAACCGATACTCAGCCCTAGTAAATTTGAGTTAATAGTTGCAAACGCAACATTGTGAAATCTTGGATGGATTGATCCTTTTTAGTTCTTACACAAGAGGTTTTGACGAGCGTTTCCGTGAGCTCTTTTTGGTTACAAACCTGCATATAAAAATAAGTCATAAGGCCTTAACAGAAATTGTGTAAAAATTTGTATAGCTACCTTCTAAATTTACCCTTCGAAAAATCTTTAAAAAGACAAAAACAAAAACAAAACAACAACAAAAATAGACAATGCCATTCAGATTTCCGTTTTCGTCACGCAGTCCACCAAACGCAGCTGTGAGCGAGTGCTTGAGAAGATGACTCATATCTGTACCTGAAATATGTTTTTCTGCTGCTGGGGATCAGACCGCGGCATCACAGCTTGCTCTGCTGGTTTCTGCATTTTTAAAAGAGAAAAAAAAAAGGTAAATATTTCCCCTAAAACTTAATTCCTTCACAGCAAGCAGTTCTCCCACCAATGAATCAGTTGTGAGCAGCCCCCGTACTCACCACTACTCGGTTTATTTTAATGTAAAAAACAAAAGCTGACACCAAAACACAGCAAACGTATATGGAGCATGCAAGGTCAGAGTCCATCATGCAAGCCGCAGTGATAAAAAGCTAGCAATGATGCTACATTCAATAGCCAGTAACATGATCCTCAGTTTTTAAGGAATTTGAGTTAATATCAGGATCACTGTCAAACAAACAGATTTTAAAATCTCAAGCAAACCTGCTGCACAAATTTATGCCCACCATCTTTAAATCAGTTTTTACAAGACATTTATTTTCTATGCTTATGTCATGGTGAGGAGAGGGGGCACAGAAAGGTCAGATATACTTACACTGTTTGTATTGGGTCTGGGGTGACTTGGCAGAGTTCCACTTGCCTTCATGCTGCTGACCAGTTTGTTGAAGGCCGACATGTCAGTGTCGCGCGAGCGCGGCCGGCTGCTGGGGCCGCCGGTTAAAGCTTCCTCTAAATGCTCCGCCATGAAGGGCGTGCCGTTTCCCTGCACCGGAGACGCCTTATGCACGTGCGTTTCTGAGGTCAGCTTCATTCCCTTCATGTCTCCTTCCACATCCTCCAGCGACAAAACCACTCCAGAGTTAGCTGGTTAAAGGAGAGAAAGAAACGTTTCAGCAAACGAAAGGATAGAATGTGATTCAGAAAAATGTCAATTTTCTATTTTCGTGGCTAGAAAAATAAAAGGGCAAAAGGTTTTTGAGATGCGACTTGATGGTTTAGACGGGTTCAAAAGTTAGAGAGGATACTAAAGTTGAATCACACAATACCTGTAGATCAGGGGAGACAAACTCAATCACACAGGGGGCCAAATTAGCTGAAAATGCTGAAATTGATAGCTAAAAACACTGAAGCTAATAGCAGAAAACGCTGAAGTTGACAGCTGAAAATTCTGAAGCTGACAGCCAGCTAGAGTATTAGCTAAATGCCAAATTAGCAGAAAAAAAGCTAGCATGTAGCTGAAAAAAAATAGCTAAACTTAAAAATATCCTAAAAACTACCAAAAAAAAGCCTAAATTAGCCAAAACAGCTAGCATGTAGCTGAAATATTAGCTAAACATCAAAATAGCCTAAAAAAATCTTAGTAAAAGTCAAATTAGTCCAAAAAAGCTAGCAGAATGTCAATTTTTAAAACTAACTTTTTAACATAACTATGAATAAAAAGGCAGGAATATTATTCTAGAATAAATCAACTTAAATCTTAAATAACTTTCAATATTTCACTCTCCATAAAAATGTATTTTGTCAAAATTAAACAAGTTAGAAATAAGTGCAAGATAACATCGGTCCATTAATAACAATAAAATAAAATGATCTGGAGGGCCGGATCTGGCCCCCGGGCCTTGACTTTGACACATGATGTAGACTTTCAACTAGAGTCGAATCATTTGTTCAGACTCAAAGCTTATTCCTCATTTTTTGTATATTAATAAAATAATTTTCACAAGAATAAAACATGTTTTTACATTTTTGTCAAATAGGCAAAGTTATATTTTTTCTTTTCAACCCCTTAATGCTAATTAATGGAAATATGCATTGAACCACTTCAGCTTTAAAATTACCTTAATTTGGCATCTACTTCAAAACAAAAATGTACTTTTTTTATTTTAATCATAGCTGAAATAAATGTAGGCATCAAGTGGTCACATGTGCACAACTTCATACAGACAAACATGTTTTTGACATCTGATTTGATGGACACTCACTGCTTTCTCGTAGCCGAGCCTTGTTGACGGATAAGGTAGACAGGAGAGGTTTCAGGTCTATTTTGGCCTTTTGCAGCAGCTCCAGTATGTCCACCTTTTCTTTGGACTCCGACGGCTGAATGGGTGTGAAGTATGACGCAGGACCTTGACAGAGAGATGTGGAAACGGGTTCAAAATCTCAGACTTCAGAACATCCAAGATTAAGCAGAGGACGAGATTGTGAAGGACAATGACGCTCTCACTGTAGTATCTTTGGGTTTTTATCATTTTTTACACAAACCAAATCACAAAAAAAGAAATAAATCAGAACATTAATCACTTACGCCCGAGTTTTTCCAACTCCTCGTGGGGGGTGGACCTCAAACTGCTAGAGTGACTGCCTGATGGGCTTAAACTACTGGAAAACCACTGACTGAAGCGACTCGCTGACACGGGGCCCTCCCCCAAAACATCCTCTATCATCTGAAAGACAAAAGCTTGTGAGGGACACTGCTAAAAAAATGTGCAGAGAAGAATAAAATAAAATCCAGAAACTTACTTTTAAAAAGTTTTACACTGATTTGCACATAAAGTGCCAGAAGATTCGAGCCAATAACATTAAATATGTACCGTGTTGCTGTTTGGTGACATATTGATTTATTTTTTTAAAAACCCCTGGTTGTCTTAACTCTTCATTCTAACAATGATGGGCATAAATTTGGATAAAGCATTTCCGTTAAGTGACGATACCCACCACTGAAGACTAAGGTGACACCAAACCAGTGCAGTAGTGTCATTCTCTGAGCATACACAGCGCACACAAAAAATAAATATCAGTGATTAATAACAATTTAATCTAAACTGCTGCAGCAGTCAACTCAAAAAACGATATTAGAAAACTGATACAGTCCTGATAAAGTAGTTTGACCCGTTCAGACGTCTGTGCTCCTCTGTGTATTAGAACAGAAATGAGAATAACGACATCCTCAGTACTTACAGAGGCCAGTCCTGGCATAGTTTTCTCCAGATTGAAAAATTCATTGAAGTCAAAGTCTCTGCTGGACTGGTCTGGAAGAACATCAGGGTGTGGAACCTCCTGATCAGCTGTAGACGGTAAACTCACATCTTGGTCCTCAACTAATCCACCATTAACATCCACGTCTGGAAGAAACGAAAAGAAGAAACGTCAATATAAGTTTGGCTGCAATTACGGTTTTCTTCAAAACTGTAAAAAACGACATGCCTTCTTTGATTGGCTCGGCCCGCTTCCTCGATCTCTTGGACTTGCGTTTATCATCTTCCAGGATCTTGTCATCAAATCCTGTGAGTTCAATGGTTTCAGACTGGCTGGTGGGACCGCCCGAGAACCACTCGGGCTCCTCCTCAACGTACGAGTCATTTCTTCTCCTCTCACTAAACACACGTTTGTCACCATAATCTCTCTGAAATAAAAAAAAGGGGTAAATGTGGACGGAATAATAAGAGGAGTCCTTTACAAATATGTCACATTTAAGACTTGACACGACTCAAAAACGTCACAGAAAAAACCTTCGCTTTTTTAAACAATATTTCATAGTTTCAAGGATGTTTGTGGGGAAAAAAATATCAAAGAAAACCAACCCTGAATCTTTTATCTTTAAAGTCTCTCTCTCGCTCTCTGTCCTTCTCTACTCGGGCTTCTCTCTCAAAAACCCGCGCTGGGATTATGCGGCCACTGCCGATCCTGCGGGGTCCTCCGAGGCGCAGGGTCTCGTTTTCCTTGTTTTCAAGAGGACTGGTTGGGCGCCGGACGTGAGCGGCAGGGAGAGCGTTGCCTTGACATCCACTTCCAAAACTACGCCGCTGTGGACTCAGTACGACGTCCAAGTCGTCCTCCTTCAACCTTTCACGGGGATCTTCATTGAAAAATGCGAGATAAAAAAAATAACGTTTAATCAGATTTTTCATTGAAACTTTGCAGTCATCATGACTGTCTTGTAGTGTTCCTGCAGTATACATAACTGTACCTGGGATTCTTCGCTTTAGAGGAACTCTCTCATCCATGTAGTCCTTCTTAAAACCTTCCACCGGAGAGCTCCGCTCTGAAGTTGGGTACAGTGAGGCATGCCACTTTTCTGGGTCCCAGACTCCATCACTGAAGAACATTTTTTAAGGGGAGGCAAGAAAAGAAAAGCCGCTGAACGGTTAATATTGTAGGGCTGAGTTAAAAAAAAAAAATCTGTAATGTTGATCTTAAATTGACTTATCAAATCAATGTAACCTGAAAGCTACAATATTGGTTTTAGTATTTTGGGAATACATGCCAACACTAAAATTTGACCCAAAAAAACTCAGTAAAGACTGTTAAGGTGCATTCAAGCCGAACGTGATTGACGCAACGAATTTGTGTGTCCCGCCCCTCTTCCATCGCACAACAAATTTGCTGCTCGTCACCTGTCGAAAAATGTGTTTCTGAGCTTGACGCTGTGGCTGCATGTGGGAGGAGCTACAAGCAAATGCGTTTAGGTTGATCGCTATAAGGAACGGGGTCTGTGGATATCTCATTTAGAATGATTATTTATTTTTTATAGGTTTGTTTATGGTAAATTATTTATTCTACAAAAACATTGGTAACCATGTCTTCATGTTTGGGTTTATATGATTATTATTAAAAGATTTTCCCAGTACAGGGGGCTGTGTCTGTATGACAGCCGCTTCCGCTGTGTTTCTGTGTCTCTGCGGCTGAGCTTGAAGGCTTCCTGTCTCGCATTAACCCGAGGGGGGAAAAAAAATAAATAAAGGGACCTTTTCATCAGGTTAAGGAAAAACATGGAAGTTCAAGACAAAAATGCTTGCTTAGGATTCGTTTTGTACCCGCTGATCGAGTCACTGACAAAGTCACGTGCCCAAAGCAGAGTTCCTGATTGGCTGATGCGACGCAGCGACCTGTCAAACTTCAGATATTTATATTTTGGCTGTGTCGCCCAATTCACGCCTGGTCATTCAACTGCTGGCAGACCTTCACGCGGTACTTTAGATCACCTCATGTCACGTCTGTTCCATTGACTTGACATTGAAACTGGCCGCCTCTGACGCGCAAACCGCTTGAATACACCTTCTTTAGAGACAAAAGGTAAAAGCTGCTGTCCTAATTTTGGTCACCACATGTCAGAATGATACATTCATAAAGCAAAGTTGTCATAGCATTAAGACAACATGGTAGAGCTGGGGGGCAGTAACAGTGGTTTGAACAGCCATCTTATCAACTAGTTTGATAGATTCAACTTCCTGTCAGAGTTGAGAATCATTGTATCCATAGACAAGAGGCACATTGATTCCAATGGTAAAAAAAAAAAAAAAAAGCTACAAGTCTATTAGTGTCAACATAAAAATATCCATTAAGCGTTGAACAATATTGAGCTAAAAACTAAATTTAGAGTTGTGAAGGATTTTTAATTTGTCACTTTCTTTTAAAAGAATCATACACTTTAAAGGGGAAAAACTGTTCATCCTATTGCTTGTTTTATTGCTGCTCATGCATGTCAAAGGTAATGTTTACAGGGAGCGTCTAGAGGTGAAGCTCACTTATTAAAGCCGTGGCAAATTGTCTTATCCACTTTCAACGAGAGCTTTAAAGCTACTGCTAAATTAGGGGGAAATGCTGGGAAAGTGCAGCCAAGATGAGAAGCTTTCTGCATCTCAAACTACAACATAACTGAACTAAAGCTGCCACTATCAAATGTAGGTTGATAGAAACTGGCAGAAGAGGTTAAAAAAATCTAGCACCAATAGTAACCCTTAAAAAGGAAAAGAAAGATATTTCACAAAGGGATGGTCTTACCTGTCATATTTCTCTGAGAGACAATCAGGCCTTTGATTGGAGATTGGAAGCTCTTTTATCCTAAGAAGCTCTTCCTGTACACAAGTGGTTGTGTTAGAAAGAAAACTGTGTGGAATAAACATGAAGATTTAGCTGAAGGTCCTCATCACCTTTGTGTATCTGAAGGGAGATGCAGCCTGTGGTTGTTGCTTGGATTCACCTGTGGGTTCACTTTCATTTTTCTGTTCACAAGCATCTTTGTCCATGATGCAGACAAATCGGTTCCAGGTCAACTATGATTAGTCCTGTTGAAAAACAAATGCAACATTTTAAATTCTGTTTGGTGTCACTTTGAGGCTACAAAAACATTGCAATAAATAAATAAAAATTGGTCAACTTATTGACATTAAATTAGCTTTAGAATCAGACGATTCTTTTTGCAAGAAAAAAAGAGCATTTAAAGAAACTTGTTTGGGGAAAATATCAAACAGTACACAGAGGGAATTTGTCAATTTTAAAATTGACTTTTTTTTTTAGAGCTTTGTAGGCACAAACATTTTTGTTTTTTTTTACCTCCTACTCCTTTGCTTAGTAATTATAGTAGAATTTAAAATTATATTACTTTGTGAATTGTTTAGTTGATTTTTTATTCCTGCTAATTAGCTTCAGGGTAATGTCTGCTGTATGATTGTTTTAGACTTGTTACATGTTTTGTTTATTGTTGAGCTTGTTAACGTTTTACTTAAATTAAAGCTTAAATGTAATTTAAGCACTTTGTGGCTCAAATTTATCATTTAAAATAGATATAAAGTGGGGGGAAAAACTGAATCAGGTTTACTTACTTAACATTGAACAAACACTCAAACGGAACAGAGGTGCTAATTAGTGGCTTAATTGAAACCATCCTGACACCAGAAGTAGCAATTACAATGCATCGCGAAATGATTGTGACAATTGTCAATTGTAGAAGCCACCTGATGAGCACCAAATATTGACTAGAGTAGTATTTTTCCATCAGCTATTTACCCCAACATTGATGGTCTATAGAACAACAATAAACACAGCTTGGTTAATGGTTACCCGAGTTGAAATATCAACCCCTCAACTAGTAGTAAAAATGTGAATCAACAGAAATTTGACAAAAGCATTTAGGAAAATACAAATAAATGACTCACTCGGTTTAAATGATGCGTGAAATACTGCCGAACAGCTGCACTTCACGTTAGTTAGCAAGTTAGCCTAGCACCTTTCGCTAGCTAACTAGCTGGGTAATGGGGATAATTCCCACCCCGCAAACAACAAATCATAAGCCGGTCAAGTTTTCCAGAGAGCTAAATTGTTACAGACTATGGCAGAGTGAATCAAAATAGTATTTCTAGTCCAAATAATTGATCGGGTCACAAAGAAACTCTGTAATCACAAATTATTGTTTGCTCTTTCTCTTGTTTCTTAGTCATAGCAGCGAATTTCCTACAATCACCGCTTTAAGAAGGTCCTGAGAGAGATTAGAGGGTGCCCGTCGCGCCTTTAAAGAATTTACATTTTTGCTACTCAAAGTGCCAGGAAAGTATTGCTCTTCTTATTTAAATTTTATATATAAATAACACATGTTTATTAATCAATATAATTGTCTGTATTCATTGTGATTTTTTTAGTTGATGAAAAAAACAACTTAATGCATTTGATCCGGCATTAAATAGGATACCTAATTATTTCTTTAGGGTATGCTTGATTTTTTTCCCCTCAATTTTGATCACGGAGAAGTCTTGTCATAAACTGCTGTCTCCACCCCTGTGTGCGGTTTAGCATATTGTTTAGTACTACTCCAAAAAATGAGGACCCAATGTGACTATGTACTGAACAAAATACGTTTTAAAATCTATTTTTAAGAGAAGTTTAATAAGTTTGAGTTAAAAGTGCAGCAGAATAGAGTTTATATAAAGAAAAGTGTAATTTATGGCTACATTTTTTAGATGTTCAGACGTCTTATATTTGAGTCTTGCCGCTGGATGTTACCGTTAAAAAGTGTTGTGGTCACGTGACAAAAAAGTAAAGTTGTACAATTTTAAATTTTGTACTGGTAGGCGATGTGATTTCCATTACTTTTTAGTTGAGTTACGATGCAAATATGCAAAATAATTCCGTCAGAAATGTAAACGCAGGGCTACGAACAGTTAAAGTCAGCGGTGAAACAAAACAAGCAGGTAAAGCTCCAAACAACAGGAGGTTTCTTTACAGAGTTGGATATAACTGGAACAAAGGTGGAAGGCTCAAGGAACTAAGAATCAGGTACTGGGAGCTTTAGTTGACCTCATATGATGTTACCATTGTAATTATTGAGTTTTATATCTATACAATTTCAGGCATTTGGCAAGAAAGTTTCTAAACATATGGAAACGCAACACTTTTGGCCAAATTCTCCCCCAACAAGTCAGGTAATGTGTCACACTTTATTGCAAGTTTAGTTTGGATATTGGAAGTTGTTTAAATCTGGTCGGCCTTGCCATCGCCTTACTTGATTTTTACCTATATATTATAGGTTGCACTACAAACGTGGACTACTAAAACGAGCTTTGAAGGCATGGAAAGATGAGTGGTGGATCTCCAGAAGGGAATGGATCTTTACTGTGCAAGCAGAGTGTCACTACAGGTAACTCAAAGACATGTTTGTGCTATTAAACTTCAAATTGAGAGTTGTTTATGAATGCAAGGCTTGTTTTTTTAAGGTACTACTTGTACATTTGGACATTTCGCCACTGGAGAAAATCAGCATCGTTGAGAAAGGAGAAAAAGGAAAAAGCTCAAAAAGCGCAGTTATCGGGTACACTTTTATTCAAATGTTACTCTGTAAAAATCTCTGGTGTTATTTAACCACTTTGGTTTTTTTAATCAGCGGACAGGCAGTTAATGCATTCAGTTTGGAGCAGATGGAGAGCGTTCATAGAGGTGATGAGAATGCATTGCCAAAATGTAGATTCAGCTGTTGAGCAGAAGAGGCTCTCAACCATGCAGTAAGATATACAAACACACAAATGTTTAAATATATGAATATTGCTGGTTTTAGCTGCTGTGTTTTTGCAGCTCACTGTGGAGTTTGTGGCAGACTAGACTACAGAAACAGCAAGATCTCAAGATGCTAGAGAAGCAAGTGTTGAAACGGAGAGCAAGGACTTCACAAAGCAAAGTGAGAACGGATTCACTGAATTATCTGGTGAAGGCGTTTTATGTGACGTTTAGCCATTTTCATGATCATTTCTTTTTTTGTTTGTTTGTTTTGCAGGCTTGGCTTCTTTGGAAAAAGATGCACAGATTTGCACTCTACCAGAGGAAGAAAGAAGAGAAAGCCAATCTTTATGCCATTCAAAGACTGAAGAGAAAATCCATGTGTCTCTGGACAAGTTACACATCGTTTCGCCAAACCAAGAAAATCTCCCAAGGTTTTTATGCTTCTTTTTTATTTGTTTTAAATGCAAAATCTGAGTTTCTTTCTTATCTGTGATTGTATTTTCTAGCTGTGGCTCAGCACGCTCATCGTCTGTACTTGCTGAGGAAGTCCTGGCATAAATGGATTAATGCACTGAGCATCAAACGGAGGGACGAGATCCACATGGAAGCTGCAAGTCTGTGGGCTGTCCGACGCACTCAGCGTAGAACCATAGCGCTCTGGAAAGCTTGTATCCTATACATTAAACTATCAATTTCTATGTCTGGATAAAGATATTTGAATTAATTTGAGCAGTGTACAATATCATGCACGTGTTGCTGATTCTTAAGCTCTTCTGAAGATGTGATGCTCTGCAGGGACAAAGCAGAAAGAAAAGATTTAGCGACTCGACATTTCCAGAATCATTTACTGGTAAATTAAATAAATATGTGAAGGAGATGACTGAAATATCAAATGTCTTTTTTCTGATCTGACCACAACATGTTTCCGCTCCAGAGTGCCGGTCTGCAGGGTTTTTCTCTCAACGTCAAGCGGAAAAAAGATCATCGACTGAACAAAAACATGGCTGTGCAGCACCGTCAGCAAAGAGTAACCGATAAGCAATAAATGCACCAAATATTAGTGTCAACAGCTTTTAATAATTGTAAAAATGCTCAAGTGACGGATGTGTTTTTCTGCAGCTGATAATCAAGTACTGGAGACTGTGGAATGACCGAGTGGAGGAAGCTGAAGATCGGAGTTTTCAATCACAAACTGCGATAGCAGTCGGCAAATACAGGTTTATTTTTACACTTCTCATTATTGGGATGTGGATTGTTTGGCCTAAAACGGTATAAAACCCGAGGTTCTGGAGCCACATTTGGAGCCTTTTTATCCCTCCATCGTGGCTCCTTGGTTTAGAAGAAAAATGGCAACAGTTAGAATAAATAATAGGTTTGTTAGTAAAGTTTCTTCATTCAATTTTAGATTTTTTAACCGACATTTGGAAACTCATTGCTGACGATACACTAAACCAAGGATAGTAAAAGATCTGATCTAATTTCAGAGCGATTTATTGTTAGAACAAATTCAAACTATGTGTTTGGATCTTATTTGACACAGAATGTGTTTTATTTTGAAAGGAACTTGTATGTGCTGCTGTCAAAAATAATATGTTACAAATTTAACACTTTCAAAATTCAATTATTGTATTTATAAGATACATTTTATAAACAAATGGCCTCAAAAACATAATTAACGTGTATTTTTTATCAACATTGAGGTACGACTTTTGCTGGGGTTTGATTGGGAAAAAACGGAACCAATCGATTTTGGTTGCAGACTCCTGATCTAGAAGCTTTTTCTGTGGAAAAGGACAGTCTGTAAGCCTGCACAAATATCTGATGTGAATCTTTTCTTGTAGAGAGGGATTATCTTTAGTTCCATTCTCACTGGTACCATGAAGACGAATCTGATCCTTACTGATGGAGATGCTGCTTGAAACATGAATGTGCTGATACAATCACAATTCAGGGACTAATTCTTTGTTCTTTACATGTCAATTTTATTTTCTTTTTCTAAGTTTCTGGCAACCATCAAGGAGAAATCTATGAGTACAAGAAATCAAACCACAGAGGCTGATTTTAAAATTTGAATAAGTTAGTTGTGATGGAAAAGAATCTCTAATTCAGGGGTATTAAACTCAAACGCATAAGGGGCCAAAACTCAAAACACACCTTAGGTTGTGAGCCAAATGGGATTAACATTTATTGAACACTCTAAAACTAAATTTTTAAAACTTTAAAACCATAACTTCTTAACAAAATTATGAACTAGATATATAGCATTACCTGTGATAATGCTAGTATGAACGCTGTAAGCTGAATTTGGCCACTGAAGATGCCAAAACTGATATATAAAACGCTGAAGTTCATAGCTGAAAATGCTGAAGCTAATATCTGAAAAGGCTGAAGCTGATAGGCAGCTAAAATATTAGCTAAATGCCAAATTAGCTTAAAATACAAACAAACAAAAAAAAAACTTAGGTTAGCCAAAACAGCTAGCATGTAGCTGAAAAATAGCTAAACTTCAATATAACTTAAAAAATGGCAAAAAAAGACTGAATTAGCCAAAACAGCTAGCGTGTAAATATTAGCCTAACTCCAAAAGTGTCTAAAAAAAACCTTTAAAAAAACTGGATCCGGCCCCTCGGGCCTCAACTTTGACACATGTGCTCTAATTCATAACTGAGAACGATCGAATCCCAGGTTTTCCATTCCTGACCGTCACAAAAGATATTTTTCTCATTTCAGAGCCTTTCTTTTAAGGAGCCGTTTCCATCACTGGATAGGAAAACTTGTTGAAAACAGACGCATGCAGGTACGTAGAACTCCTGTGAGCTGAAAAAATACTTTTGACTTATGTTCTATATCACTCGAAACACAATTTCATTCTGTAAAAACTTTATGTAAAGGCCAGTGTGGCTTTTCTTTTGCTGCTCTCCTCCTCATTCTGCAAGTTGGTTGTGAGACCAGGTGAAGGATGAGGCATTTATTTATTTATTTATTTTTTACAGAAACTGGAGCTTGATGCAGAAGTGTGGTTTGCTGAGCGCATGTTACCTCGCTGTTTGAGCTCTTGGTTGGAGTTCACTCAGCAGAGACGGCTTTGCAAACAGAGAAAACACAAAGCTGAGACCTATAATCGGTAAGTAATCTTTCCTAATTTCCATAAATTTATAGTTGCAGGTGACTTCTTAACCATATAAGCTGAAACTTAGATTTTTTTACAGACAACGCCTTTGTACCTGGGTGTTTTACAGCTGGTTGGCAAAGACAGAGCAGCGACAGGAGGAGGCGCTCTCTGAGAGGATGGTAAAACCCGCTTTATGATGTAACTATAGTAAAATGTTGTGCACCAGCTAACAAACACTTTGCTTTCAGGCGATTCCTTATCAGGAGAGATGCCACCTGCTGAGGACGTGGAAAAGATGGAGAGAACGCACACGAGAGAAGGTCAAAGAAGCAGCCAAACAGGAGGCCTCGCGGCGTCTGCACGCTCACAGACTTCTGCACAAGATGATGATGCAGTGGAAGGACAACAGCGCTGAGATACGAGAGCGGTAACGACGTTCAGCCATGCTGAGAACCACCTGGGCTCTCAATCAGCAGCGTTGGATCATGAATACATCTTTTTTTTTAACCACTCTTTTTTATTCTAAACTTTACATTCCACTCTGCATATACAATAAAATACAATCTGCATTCAACAGTATTTTATACAACACTTTCACTTATTGACTGTTATATTTACAGTCATAGTTATGACATTCTTGTTGTGCATTTAACATGTCACAATGATGATGAAGCCTACTCTACTCTACGTTTGGGTGTTATTGTATAATACCTTCAATCCTTCTCAGCTTTTTACCTCGGTGTACGGTTTTACCGACACTAATTAAGAACTTGGCGAGCATTACCTAAGTAGTATTACCAAACTGCTGGATTTGCCTAAACTGTACAAAACAGAATTCCAAACACAATTATTAAAACAACATGAAATGGTTGAATTCAATGTTTTTATTTTAAAGTAATGCAACAAAAATTTTGTAAAAGTAAATGTAAAATGTGAAAATTGAAACCACAATAAGTGCAACTGAGCATAGAATCTGCTTTTAGGTACTAAATTCAATGTATTTACTTTTAAATAATCTCTTTAATAAGTCAGTTTTTTTCATGATGGTATTGAAAATAATACAGTTTCTATTAGTGCTGCCACAAACGATTATTTTAATAGTCGGCTAGTCAATAATTATTTTTTTACGATTAGTCGACTAATCGGGTCATGCATAGAGTGGATGTAAAACACGCATCTTAACCATCATTAGCTTTAAACTACCTAAAAACTAGATATATAGCATTACCTGCGCTAATGCTAGTGTGAATGCTAGCTGGGATGCTCTAAGCTGAATTTGGCTACTGAAGATGCTGAAATTTATAGCTAAAAACACTGAAGTTGATAGCTGATAGCCAGCTAAAATATTAGCCAAATGCCAAATTAGCCTAAAAAAATAGGAAAAAAGCCTAAGTTAGCCAAAACTGCTAGCATGCAGCTGAAATATTAGCTGAACTCCAAAACAGCTTAAAAAATGAACATTTTAGATGAGCCAAAACAGCTAGCATATAGCTGAAATATTAGCTAAACTCCAAATTAGCCTAAAAAAATGAAAAATCATAAATTAGCCAAAACAGCTAGCATGTAGCTTAAATATTAGCTAAACACCAAAATAGCGTAGCTGCCTCTGAAAATAAACATCGGTTTTATATCTTTAAAAAAGGTCATACTAAAACATAAAGTCATTACTTAAATTTAAATGTAAACTTCTGTGCTTAACCCACGTGAAGAAATGTTTCTCTGTTTTTACAGGGTTTGGCAAACCATACTTTTGCATGAGTCAAGCTGAGATTTATAAACACCTTTTCCCTTTTTTTTATAGTCATGTACACAATAAAACTACAGTGTGCAGTGGAAATATGCTCCTTTTAGGTTGCATACATTTGGGCAGATATCTGGTGGATTTCTGTTGTCTAGGACTAAACATTGTGATTTGAAGGAAGTTTTATATTTTGTTTTAACACAATTTCTTATGAATTTATTTCTAGAAGAAACCGAGAGCTGCAGCTCTGTCTACGGAGAGACATGAACTGTTTGCGAGTTTCTGTGGAAAAATGGAAAAAGGTGCTTTTATTTTCTTTTTTGCCTCAATATGAACGCTTGAAAAATTTACGTTTTTGATCTAAATGTGAAAAATGACCGCAAATTAACTTGTTAATAGCTTGAACTGTTCAGCTACACTTTCTTATTTTCCTCCTTTTGTCTGTCTGTCGCTCTCGTCTCGTCTTCAGTTTGTTCAGATCCAAAGAGCGAGGAAAAGCAGGCTGAAGGAGATTCACTATCATCATGAAGTAAAGCTGCTCAAACACTTTTTTATGGCTTGGAAGGTGAATAATTATGATGATTAGCTTCAGGAGTCTTGATTTATTTGATTGGAGTAACACAGTACTCTGCTGGATTTACAGAAACATTACCTGCAGATATCTCAGATCGTTGAACTTTCGAAGGAGCATTTCAGGCAGCAGACTCACCGTTTTCTCAGGTAGTTGTTTCTTCATCCTAACAAAGTTGACCCTATATGTCATAAACTGCAGGATTTTCACTCTCAGTCTTGCATTTGCAGAGAAGTTTTCGTTGTGTGGTGGGAGAAAGCCTCCCTCCTGGTGGAGACCAGAGCTGCAGAGCGGCAAGCAGAGAAGCACTTCAAGAATGTTCTTCGGCTGAAGGTTTGATGTGCATTCTTTTTGCGCTTATGGGTTTTATCTGAGCCTCTGATGACTTTTTTTTTTTTATTTGTCTATTGAAGGTGTTTGTTGCCTGGAGAGAAGCAGCAGCACATGCAGTGTCTAAGCGTCACCAGCAGGGGGAGATGGTCAGCAAAGCTCAGTGTTCCATTAATCAAAGTAAATGTTCATTATAGCACTCTCAATAGTTTTTTTGTTTAAATATATGTAAAAATAAAATGTATTTTTGTTTAAAAAATAAAATACAAGAACACCAAGTAGTGAAAGTTCCTCCCTCCCCATATTGTTGTGTGTAGATCGACTGCTGCGCTCCTTCAGACAGTGGAGGAAACGAACGAGGGATGCTCGCAGAGAGAGGGCGAGCATGGAAAAAGCTAAACGCCACCATAACTCCACAACCCTTTCCAAAGCGATGGGAATGTGGAAGACGCATCAGTCACAGCTCAGGAAGAAAAAGGTTCTTTTATTCTTGGAACATCAATAAAAGTATACAGAATTCCTGAATGTTTTTTTTCTCTTTCCTAAAGGTCATGAAACGACAAGGAAATCTGTTGCTGAGATTGAAGCTGTACCAGACGTACTTTGAACTGTGGAAAACAAAGGTTTGTCTCATGTTAAATGTTAAATTCAGAGTTTGAAACGCACTGCAGTTTGTCCTCCCTCTCTCTTCTTTTCCATTCAGTCCAACAAAAATAATATAAATCTAACCAATATAAATAAAGTTTAGCCTAAATTGCAAAAGGACCTTGTAAAAATATACGCCTTGTGTCAGAAAACATAAACATTAAAATCCCTCCAACACAAGAGGCCTTCAGCTAAAGTAAAAAAAAACGACAAAAAATGAATAAAATGAACATCAGTTTTCATCAAGTTGAACAAAATCTTTTATTCTTCAGAAACCATCGTATGACTGCAGGAATTAAATGTGAGGTTCCTCAAGGATCCATACTTGGACCTATTTTTTCCTCCTATGATTGAAATGTTGCCTCGTTTTTGTCAAAGTATAAAGACTCTTTGGTGCAAAAAAATATCGGAAATTCAGTCCCTACAGATTTACAATTTCCTTTTTGGCTAAAATTGGGAACTAAGCATGGATTTAAATGAATGAATTAAAAAAACAGGGGCCTAAAAACAAAAGATTATGTGAAAGTAAAAATGAGGTTTTTCCATCAGACTGGAATAATGCAAAGCCCTGACTTTGAGTTTCTCTGATTTTAGCACACTTTCTGTTTTTTGTCAGTTGCTTGGTTTCACTGCTAAAAGATTGATCCATTTAGTTCTAAATCAGGATTTGACGTTAATTTATTACTTTAATTTACAACTAAAACCAATTAATTTGGTCGTAAAATGGAAATAGTGACATATAGTTTAACAAAAAATGAACTTTTATGTTTACATTCACAATTTCTTACATTTAAAAATCAATTGAAAGCAATTCATTAACATTAAAGTTCAATTTTAAAAGTAAAGATTTAATTTTTATTTTTTATCTTAGCACAACGTCTATGAGTTTTTGTGACTTCTCATTTCTATTTTGGTTTATTGTTGATCATTTTAGTTGTGTCCTTTACATTTTTCTTCTAAACAGTTTGTGGTTTTTGCTCACAGCTGCAGCGCAGACGGAACGAGGCGAAGCAGACGGAGAGAGCCCTCTGGCACTGGTCTCTCACTCTGCAGGCTAAGGTAACTCTCCTCTGGCTGAAATCTACACATCTTTGAACCTAAATTCTGCTCCATAAACCTGCTGCAGGTGTTGTCTGAATGGAGGCTGCTGGCCTCAGAGCAGCGCAGCAGGCGAGACGAGTCGGTCAAAGCTGCTCAGATCTACAGAGACCAGCTGCTGAGGGAGGGCGTGGCGTGCATCCTCACGTACGCAGCGCACATGAGTGACCTCACCACCAGCCTGACGCACTTCCACCAAAAACAAGTGAGTAACTTCAAATCCTTCCTGCGTTTGTTCCGCCGTTCTCATCAGCTCTACTTGTGTCCTGCAGAAGATTCAGGATCTCCATAAAGTTGTTAGACGTTGTGCTATGAGGTGGAAGCAGCGCGCCCTCTCCAAACCCCCGAAGGAGAAAAACGTCCAACCAGTGAAAAAGAGCGTGACTTTCTGTCTGACTGAACGCACCAGCATCATTTCATCTGATATAACCGACCACGCAGCTGAGGATGAACGTGACGTCCAACATCAGGACCTCCTCCTTCCTCCGTCTGCTTTCATGATCCCAAAGAACACGGTAATCCTGACACAGGAGCTTCCCTTCATGCTGAAGCCTCGGCTGAGATGGTTTTTCTCTTCTTCTAGTTGGGGAACCTCAGCAGCTCTGATGCTCTGATGCCTCTTCATCAGTTCAACTCTCCAATAACGAGTCTCTCATCCACTCATCCAGGTACGGCACCTGCTTTCCTTCTGTCTTTGTGAGTTTTGATCATTTGTTTCATTTTAAACGTATTTTTAAGAAACAGCACAGGCGAGTGAACCGGATAAAGATGCTTCCACCCTGACGAGAGAGCTCCTCCACATCCAGCTGGACATGAAGAGCTTCCAGCAAAGCAGGAAACAGCTGCGGTGAAAATCCTCCTTTCTTTCATGAGCGTGTCTCTGCTGGGACTCGAGTCTGATGGCGTCTCTGCGTTCACAGGGCGTGGCGGAAGCTGAGGGAGGTTTTACAGAGCTGGCTGCAGATGAGCGGAGGTGAAGACGAAGAGAAAGAGGCCGTCTCTGAAGAGCTGAAGGAGGTAAGAATGATAGCGACGTCAGAAAAGTGAAAGCAGCACATCGGCTAATTAGGGGCGAACGGATCACGGATAATCCGTGATCTGCTGCACACCTCAAGATGCTTAAAATCAATTGTTTGTCCACATCAAATGCAATTGGCATAAGATTCATATACTGTAGAGCTGCCACGATTAGTCGACTATTAAAATAGTCAATTACTAATTTACGGTAATAGTCGACTACTCGTTACTTTATATTATATAGAGTCAGAGTGTAGTAAAGTTGAAAGTCATGATTTGATTTTGTTAGCTTTCTGGACTATTTTGGCATTTATCAAGGTTTTTTAGGCTATTTTTGGAGTTTAGTTAATATTTCATCTACATGCTAGCTGTTTGGCTAACTTAAGCTTTTTTTTTTTTTTTTTTTTCTTACTTTTTTAGGCTGTTTTGGAATCTAGCTAATAATTCAGCTACATGTTAGCTGTTTTGGCTAATTTAGGATTTTTTCAGTTTTTTTGGCTAATTTGGAGTTTAGCTAATATTTAATCTGCATGCTAGCTATTTTGGCTAATTAAGGCCTTTTTTATTTTTTTAATTAATTTGGCATTCAATTAATATTTGGCTAATTGAGGCTTTTTGAAGGTTTTAGGTTATTTTGGAGTTTAGCTAATATTTACACACCATCTGTTTTGGCTTTTTTCAATTTTGTTAGGCTATTGTGAAGTTTAGCAAATTGTTTAGCTACATGCTATCTTTTTTTTGTTTCGTTTTATTGATTAATTTGGCATTTAGCTAATGTTTTAGCTGACTATCATCTTCAGCCTTTTAAGCTATTAGCTTAAGCATTTTTAGCTATCAATTTCAGCCTCTTCAGCTATCGTCACTAGCATCTTTAGTGGCCAAATTCACGTACCGTCAGGATAGACAGTACGGCAAGCCAAAAGTGTCAAAAATCGCCATGAAAAACAGGCATGGCAATGCTTCACCTCCATATGTACTATGGATAATAATAATAATTTGAAATATTTATATGTTCCTACAGTTAGTTTCAATACTTCAAGTAATGCCAAAAAATATTGAAAGTTTGATTTTAACTTTTTATTTAAGATTTAATATTTTGGACTTTGGGTGGGGGGTGGGGTTAAGGGTTACATGTTTTTACAGTTAAGTTAATATTAAAGTTCAAAGATGTGTGAGTGTATATTTATGCTTTGAAGTACTTTATATATATTTTCTCAAACATGTTTTAAAGCTTTTCAAAAAAGTAATTTTAGGCTTTCATCTACTTGTTTTTTCCTTTCCATTTTCTTTTTACTGATCTGAAAAAGAATCCGTTTTATAATCCGTTACACCCCTACTGCTAATGTGTTACCATGGTAACTTGGATTCCTGTTAGTGATGCCATCATTTGATAAAGCTTTTAATTTCTAAAGTAAAGACTTTTGTGATAAAATAAAATATTTTATGCATCTGTCCAATGAAACAAACAGCTGAGGTGTGAGCAGGTGCTGCTCAAACCGCTTCTGTTTAAAAAATAAAATAAAATAAAAAAAAACGTTTCTGTTTTTGACAGCTGGAAGAGCGCATCGACAGACGTTCCACTGAGCTGGAAAAACAGAAGCCGGCGATGCTCCTCTATGCTCAGAGAATCCAGCAGTTGCAGTCCGCCCTCTGCGCCTCAGGAGTTTCGATTCTTCATGAATCGAACGTTGAAGACCATCGCGTCACATGACTCCAGCATTTGTTTCTCTTTTTTCGCTTTCCTCGTCGTTTCTGTTAATCTGAAAGTCTGTCTTTAGATGTGGGAAAGCGTGTGTGCCTGCACCTCTATCTCAAACGGTGGATGCAGATGGTGAATAATATCTTCCATATGTGTGCATAAAGTGACTCGACTGTTTTCAGAGAATTTGCTCTTGCGCAATAAGGTTTTCCTCCTTTTTTTTCTCGTTTGTACGATACTTTTTGGGAAAACTTGAGATCTCAGACTTCTCTGCTGCACGCCTTTCATTCATGGCAGTTCAAAATGCAAGGACTTTACTCTTCTTTTCTGGTTTTTATCCTTTGTGTCAGCTGCATTGGGGGTAAGTGTTGTTATTGGAGTTTCTAAATAAAGAGGTGATGTATTTTTTTTTAAATGACCCATTCAACCCTTTAACTCAGGAGCTCCTGTGTTTGTGTTCTTTGATTTAATGTAACTTTTCAACCATTAACACGATGATTCTAGTAGATTCTGAAGGAGAAAAGCGGCATACGCCGCTTTTCTCCTTCAGAATCTACTGGAATCATCGTGTTGAGGGTCACGGTTGGACTGTTCATCCTCCTCTTCCCATGGCAGCAAAGAAAATCCGATGGTGCACCGTCTCCACTCCCGAACAGAAGAAGTGTGCAGAGCTGGCCAAAGCTCTGGTGGCGGTGCTGCCTCCAGCCGCTGTCACAGCCTTTGCCAGACTCTCGTGCATTCGGGCTTCCAGCACCGCCGAATGCATCAACAGAATCAAGGTGAGCAGGTCCTCAACCTGCAGACACAGTAAGAACAATATCAATGATTTTAGATACTTTAATTCAAATATATACAGTTTGGCAAAAAGGTATTTAGTCAGCCACCAATTGTGCAAGTTATCCCACTTAAAAAGATGAAGGAGGGCTGAAACAAAGTATTGAGTTGAACTTTTGTTATTGACCAAATACCATAATTTACAAATAAATTCTTTAACCCTTCCGCTCTCCTTAGTTTGTTTACATTAAAAGTGGGGTCATCTGGACCCCCCAAGACAGT
>NC_050516.1:34535234-34551955 GCF_002922805.2 Oryzias melastigma
CAATTACTTTTTGGGAGAAGTAACTAGTAACTATAACTAATTACTTTTTTGAAGTGAGATGCCCAACACTGGTGGTTGGAGTCAACTGGACCCCAAAGAGAGCGGAAGGGTTAAAATCAGACAATGTGATTTCCTGGATTTTTTTTCCACATTTGGTCTCTTACAGTTGAGGTATATCTGTGAAAATGAAAGTGGGAGAACTTGCACAACTGTATTTAGTTGCATTATATCAGGGGTTTCAAACTCTATCGTACAAGGAACCAAAATACAAAACACACCTTCAGTCGTGAGCTGAACAGGATAAACATTTATTGAACTCTCTAAAACTATATTTTTAAAATTTTAAAACATTAACCTTTTTACATAATTATGAACTAGATATAAAGCATTACAGCAATGTTACTAGCTCAATGTGGCAGCTAAAGATGCTAGTACTGATAGCTGCAGATGCTGAAATTAATGGCTTTTTAATAGCAGAAAATGGCAATGCTGAAGCTAATAGCTGAAATCTCTGAAGCTGATAACCAGCTAAAAACATTAAAGGCCAAATTAGCCTAAATTAAAAAAATGATTAGCCAAAACAGCTAGCATGTAGCTGAAAAAATAGCTAAACTTCAAAATATCCTAGAAAACTGAAAAAACCCTAAATTAGCCGAAACAACTAGCGTATAAATATTAGCTAAACTCCAAAACAGCCAATTTTTTTTAAAAGCCTTAATTAGCCAAAACAGCTAGCATGTAGCTGAAAAATAGCTAAACTTCAAAATATCCTAGAAAACTCAAAAAAGCTTAAATTAGCCAAAATAACTAGTGAGTAAATATTGGCTAAACTCGCAAACAGCCTATTTCTTTATATGCCTTAATTAGCCAAAATAGCTAGCATGTAGCTGAAATATTAGCTAAACTTCAAAATATCCTAGAGAACTCAAAAAATCTTAAATTAGCCAAAACAACTAGCATGTAAATATTAGCTAAACTCGAAAACAGCCTATTTCTTTATATGCCTTAATTAGCCAAAACAGCTAGCATGTAGCTGAAAAAATAGCTAAACTTCAAAAATATCCTAGAAAACTCAAAAAAGCTTAAATTAGCCAAAATAACTAGCGAGTAAATATTGGCTAAACTCGAAAACAGCCTATTTCTTTATATGCCTTAATTAGCCAAAACAGCTAACATGTAGCTGAAATATTAGCTAAACTTCAAAATATCCTAGAAAACTGAAAAAACCCTAAATTAGCCGAAACAACTAGCGAGTAAATATTAGCTAAACTCCAAAGCAGCCTATTTTTTTAAAAGCCTTAATTAGCCAAAACAGCTAGCATGTAGCTGAAATATTAGCTAAACTTCAAAATATCCTAGAGAACTAAAAAAAGCTTAAATTAGCCGAAACAACTAGCATGTAAATATTTGCTAAACTCCAAAACAACCTAATTTTTTATACGCCTTAATTAGCCAAAACAGCTAACATTTAGGTGAAATTTTAGCTAAACACGAAAAAAGGCGAAAAATATTAGAAAATGCCAAAAAGCTAGCAGAATCCAAATTTTTAGAACTTTAAAACAGTAACTTTTTAGAATAATGAATGAGAAAAAGGCAGCTAAATAAGCCTTAATTAACTTTCAATATTTTACTTATTAATTACTTTTACTTATTAATTATTAATAATTTTGTCAAAATGATATGAGTTAGAAATGAGCGCAGGATAAAATTGGACCATTAATAACAATAAAACAACACAGAGGGCCAGATAGAATAACCCGGAGGGCCGGATCCGACACGTGTTCAATATAATTTTATAAATTATTTGAGAGATATTGCAACTGAAAGTTGTAGAGTTCAGATGAGGAGATCCATGTGGAAAGATGTTGCTTTCGACTTTAACAAACCTCTTTGTTGTAGGCTAACCGTGGTGATCTAGTGAGTTTGGATGCAGGAGAAGTTTACTCTGCAGTGAAGCAGTTTGACCTTGTTACTATTGCAAAAGAGATCTACAGTGAAGGTAGGTTTGCTTCCCGTTCCTTGACGTACTCCCCTCAGGTTGGAGGTGTGAAGGGTCTGTTTTTTTCTGCAGGGAGCTGCATTCTGTCTGTAGCTGTGGTCAGAAACAGCAGCTTGACCATCCGGTCCCTGCGAGGCCTGAGGAGCTGCCACAGCGGTGTGCGGTGGACAGCTGGATGGAGCCTTCCCCTCGGCTTTCTGCTGTCCAGGAACTACCTGAGCTGGTCCAAGGAGCATCCTCTCACTCAGGGTAGAGTTTTCTCCTCTTGAACAGCTTCATGTTTTTGTTCTCTGATGTTGACCTGTTCTTCGGTAGATGTCAGTGGCTTTTTCAATGCCAGCTGTTGTCCCGGAGCTGCTGCCATGTCTCCTGCTCTGTGCTCTCTGTGCCAAGGCCAGAAGTCTTACAATCCTCAGAAGAATTACCACTGTGAGACGTCTCACAGTGAACCTTTCTACAACAACCAGGGGGCGCTCAGGTGAGCTTCAGGATGTCTTTGTTATAGTGTTTTTTTTTTTTGGTCAGAAATTAAAGACCCACTCTAATGAAAATTGTATTTTTGGTGTTTTAGCATGTTCTTGTGGCATTTTTCTACCAATAAAGAACATATATGAAGAAAATTAAGATTAAAATTAAGTTTTTCTTCATTCAAATTGCTGTGAATCAGGAGCAGACAAAAAAATGCAGTTTGAAAAAGCTTGTAGGTGTGACACAGGTGCTACAATCGGCAGGCCACAAGCTCACTGCTTTTAAAATACATCAAAATATGATCGGAGTGGGACTCAAGAAATTACAAATTAAGAACTCTGAACTTTCCAATTTCATTTATTTTGGGATCATAGACATTAACAAATAAAAAAATATATATGATAATGAGTTTTTCTTTCTCTGCTATAGATGTCTCAGAAGTGGAGAAGGTGATGTTGCATTTGTGGACCATTTAGCTCTGGAAAGCATAGAAGGTAAGCTTGTGATTTTGTATAACAACTAAATCCCTTGAGACACATACATGGTTCTAGACTCTGATATAGAGAATAGAGAAAGGTTCTAGACTTAAATGCAGCATGGAGGTCAGCAACACACTAAGCTGCATCACTTTTTTGTTTTTAATTATGAAAAAATCAAATATATTCTTTTTTTTTCATTAAAATGAAAATTAAACCCATAAAAATGCACAAATTTAGAGTAGTACAGTAACACACAGATAGTTATTGTAGTCATTATTAATAACAAAAAAGGTATTTATCTTTACAAATAGTACAGATACCACAATTGTGAGTTTAAAACCAAATGTTACAACATGGAACCAATTCGTGGGGAAGTGAATTTACCCAAAAATCACGGTTTGGACCACATCGATATGAAAGTGAATCGTTGCATCCCTGATAAATAGATACTACTCCCTTCTTTCTGTCTTTTTTCTTCTTGTTTTTCAGGGAGCGACAGCGACATGTTCCGACTCCTGTGCCCTGATGGCACACAAGCTCCCATCAGCCATTACAGGAGCTGTAATCTGGGTCGTGGTCCAGGAGGGGGGGTGGTCTCTAGAAATAATTTTCGGAAAATTGCTCGCAAGTTTCTGATGACTGCGCAGGTACTTTTGTTTCTCTCTCTCTTTTTTTTAAATTGTCATTTTGTCCTAAAAATCCCCTTCGCTGTCCTTTAGCCTCTGCTGCTTCTTTCAAACTGTTTTCATTTAGTTGATGTTTGGTCGACAAGGCAGGGACCGGCAGCGCTTCCAGCTCTTTAACTCCTCCGGCTTTGAAGAGCGCGACCTTCTCTTCAGAGATTCGACCCACAAACTGGCCCTTCTGCCGGACGACATGGACGTCAGCCAAGTGCTGGGACTGGATTATGTCGCGCTCCTGAAGGGTCTTGGACATGAAGGTCTTTAAGCTTGTAGACTACATGTGTCAAAGTCAAGGCCCTGGGGCCGGCTCCGGCCCTCCACATTATTTTATTGTCATTAATGGTCCGATGTTATCTTGCACTCACTTCTAATGTAAAATTTTGACAAAATACATTTTTATGGAGAGTCAAATATTGTAAGTTATTTAAGGTTTAAGTTGATTTATTCTGGAATAATATTCATGTCTGTTTTTATGTTAAAAAGTTATGTTTTTAAAATTTTAACACAGTCTGTTAACATTTTAGACTATTATAGCATTCACTAAAATTTTTTTAGCTGTTTCAGATTTTAGCTATTATTTCAGCTACGTCCTAGATGTTTTTGCTAGTATAGCCTTTTTCAGTTTTTTAATTTATTTTGGAGTCAGGTTAACATTTGCATGCTAACTGTTTTGGCTAATTTACGCTTTATTTGAGGTTTTTTGGCTGGTTTGGAGATAAGCTAATATTTCAGCTACATGCTAGCTGTTTTGGCTAATTTAGGCTTTTTAAAAAGTTTTTTTTACGTTATTTTGTAGTTAGGCTAATTTTTACACGCTGGCTGTTTCAGCTTATTTGGGTGTTTTTTTTTTGTTTTTTACCGGAAAAAAGTGCTGCCTTTTTCTTATTCACAATTATTCTAAAAAGTTATTGTTTTAAAGTTTTAAAAATTGCCATTCTGTAAGCTTTTTGGACTGTTTTGGCATTTTCTCAGATTTTTTAGGCTGTTTTCGGGTTTAGCTAATATTTCAGCTACATGCTAGCTGTTTACGCTAATTACGTTTTTTTTTATTTTTAGATATTCAGGTTAATTTGGCATTTAGCTAATATTTTAGCTGGCTATCAGCTTCAGCCTTTTAAGCTATAGGTTTCAGCATATTCAGCTATCAGCACAAGCATCTTCAACAGCCAAATCCAGCTTACAGCATTCACACTAGTATTATTGCGACGTGAATGCTAGTGTGAATACATCCAGTTCATAATTACATACAAAATATGTTTTTAAAGTTTTTAAAATTTAGTTTTAGAGTGTTTAATAAATGTCTATCCTGTGACCTAAGGTATGTCTTGGATCCTGGTCTCCTGTGTGGTTGAGATTGAAACCCCTGTTTTAGACAGTATTTACATGTTAACAGTACACATGTGAACCCATGCGTCTGCAGGAAGCTCCCTGGAGGACAGCGTCATGCGATGGTGCTGCATCAGCCATGCCGAGCAGAAGAAATGTGAGCAGTGGGCTCTGAGCATAAAGTCCGAGCCGCTGGTGTGCGTCAGAGCAGCCTCCATGCGCGACTGTATCGAGAAGATTAAAGTAAGTTTCAGTGCTTTTAGAAATCACGGCAGTGAAAGGAGCTGAACGACGTGTGTCATCACCACAGAGGGATGAGGTGGACGCCGTCTCGCTGGATGCTACCCACTCCTACATCGCAGGGAAATGTGGTCTGGTCCCCGTGGTGACAGAGTATTATGGTATTATGGTTAAATAAAGTATCTGATTTTATCCAGAGTAAATAAAAATGCTTTGTTTTGGTGGTGGATTAAGTTGAGTAAAACAACAGGAAGGTTTTTTTTTTTTTTGATGTTGGTTGAAATCCATCAAATGCTGAATTAATTGATTTGTGAGTCTAAATTTTCCCTAAGTGCGGATGTGCGTGATCCTGATTTAAACTCCAAATTTGTCTCATGACTATAATTTAAAGAGGTTATATCCTTACGATGATACTGTGAAATTGTTAGTTTGTGTTTATGATTTAAAGGGACTTTACAATGTTACTACCAGACTGATCCTCCCATCATAGATCCATTAAACCTCACCTGTCAAAGTCAAGGCCCAGGGGCCGGATCCGGCCCTCTGGGTAATCATATCCAGCCTCCAGATCATTTTATTTTATTGTAATTAAACCCTTTAACAGCCTGCTCAACTAAACGGTGGGAAATATTTAAAAACCTTTTTTTTTTTATATTGATTATGTGTATTACTCTCCAAGGTACGAAGCCCCTAAAGGGAAATTGAGGAAAAATGTACGAATTTGTTTTATTCCAAAAATTAAAATAATTAAAAAAAATTTCTAGTTAGTGACAGATACGCACCAGATAGTAACTAGTCTGCATTAATTACTAACCAGAACATTTTTTTTTGTTATTTCAATTTTTAGAACAAAAGAAAAAACTAAAACAGTTACTATCTAGTGTGCAAAAATACTAACCATCATTTTGTTTACTACTTTAATTTTAGAAAAAAACAGTTCTTGTTAGTAACCAGAACATTTCTATTTTTCACTTCTATTTTTATATATATATATTTATATATATATTTACTTCAATTATTTTTTTTCCCGATGTCCCTTTAGGGGCTCCGTAATATATATATATATATATATATATATAAATATATATATTTTTTTCTTTACTTCAATTATTTTTTTTTCTTCTGATGTCCCTGATAGGGCTCCGCCGTAAGGCAAGAAGCAGCAGAAAAAAAGTATTTTCTTTTGTCTTTTTTTTCTTTTTTGGGTAGTTAAAGGGTTAAAGGCCTTATGTTATCTTACGCTTATTTCTAACTTGTAGAATTTTGACAAAATATTTTTTATGGAGAGTAAAATATTTAAAGTTATTCAAGGTTTAGGTTTATATTTTTTCTGGAACAATATTCCAGCCTTTTTATTATTCATAATTACGTTCAAAAGTTGTGTTTTTAAAGTTTTAAAAATGTAGTTTTAGAATGTTCAGTAAATCTTTATCCTGTTTGGCCCGCGACCTAAGGGGTGTTTTGGATTTTAGACCCATGTACGACTGAGAAAAAGGCTACGAACACAGATGCATGGTGGGAGAATCACATCTATATCACAGCTCAACTAAAAACTACAGGGAATTATGATTTAAACCTGTTTAGTGTAAGCATTTGATATTATATTGAGAAGTTGTTTGTATAAATATGGGATTGATGTATTTTCTTGTTTCTTTTAGGGAGCCATTGTGTTCCTGAGGAGAGAGGGGCTCACTTTGAGGCTGATGGTACGATGAAAACAGACCCTAACAAGAGGTGAAGGCCATCATTCCAGCTGATGTGAGTTTTTTGTTGGCCCTCAGTGTTGCCCTCACTGGTGGGAGTAGCGGTGGCAAAGTGTTCCAACAAGAACGTCATCATGGGGAATCTGGAGGACCGCCGCTCCTGTCACGGCTACATGTACAGCCCTGCAGGCTGGCTGCTGCCGCACAGACACACGTTAAGCCTGACGCACAACAGCAGCTCCTCCTGTGATCCAACACAAGGTACCATTCCCAATAGTTCACGTGGAGTCCAGCTTTCCCAAACGAATACATTTACAAAACAGTTTCGCCCTGCTGCGGTATCAGTATTTGTGTCTTTTCAGTGTACAATGAGGTGTTTTGGAAAGGCTGTCTTCCTGGCTCTGAGGGGAATCTGTGCAAAGTTTGTATGGGAGGCATCGGGGAGGCTGCAAGCAAGCGCTGCACTGACAACCACAATGAGCGTTACTATGGCAACATGGGGGCTTTAAGGTACAGGTTTTTCTGCTTACAAGTACTTTTAGATCTTAGATTTGATGGTAGCTTGAACCCATTTCAAACCACTCCAGTTTATGTGTTTTTCCTGTAATTAAAAACTTTATCTGACCTAGAAATATGTTTTTGACCATTCGGTGACTTTAGGGCACATGTGCCGAAGTCAAGGCCCGGGGGCCGGATGCGGCCCTCCGGGTAATTATATCCGGCTCTCCAGATCATTCTATTTTATTGTTATTAATGACCAAATTTTATCTTACGCTTATTTCTAACGAGTGATTTTGAAAAAATATATTTTTACAGTGAAGAAAATATTGAAAGTTATTTATATGGTTTAAGTTGATTTATTCTGGAATAGTATTCCTACCTGGTTTTGTTCATGATTATTTAAAAAAATGAACAGTTTGAAAGTTTTAAAAATTGGCATTCTTCTACCTTTTTAGGCTATTTTGGAGTCTAGCTAATATTTCAGCTACATGCTAGCTGTTATGGCTAATTTAGGAACTTTTGTTCAGTTTTTTATGTTATTTTTAAGTTAATCTATTTTCCAGCTACATACTAGCTGTTTTGGCTAACCTGTGTTTTTTTAGGCTAATTTGGCATTTAGCTAATATTTTAGCTGGCTATCAGCTTCAGGGATTTGACCTATCAATTTCAGCACCTTCAGCAGCCAAATTCAGCTTACAGCATTCACACTAGCATTATCACAGGTAATGCTATATATCTAGTTCATAATTATGTTAAAAAGTTACAGTTTGAAAGTTTTAAAAATTGGCGTTCTTCTAGCTTTTTGGACTATTTTGGCATTTGGCAGATTTTTTAGGCTATTTTGGCGTTTGGCTAATATTTCAGCTACATGCTAGCTGTTATGTCTAATTTAGGAACTTTTGTTCCGTTTTTTTATGTTATTTTTAAGTTAATTATTTTTCAGCTACATACTAGCTGTTTTGGCTAACCTATGTTATTTTTTAGGCTAATTTGGCATTTAGCTAATATTTTAGCTGGCTATCAGCTTCAGGGATTTCAACTATCAATTTCAGCATCTTCAGAAGCCAAATTCAGCTAACAGTATTCACACTAGCATTATCACAGGTAGCTATATATCTAGTTCATAATTATGTTAAAAAGTTTTTTAAGTTTTAAAAATGTAATTTTAGACTGTTTAATAAATGTTTATCCTGTTCGGCCCGTGACCTAAGGTGTGTTTTGGATTTTGGCTCCTTGTGTGATTGAGTTTGAAATAGCCTTAAATAATAGCCTTAAATAAACCATAGTTTTGTTTAGAGCTCCTAAATGTTCTACATTTGTCACATATTTCCACATTGAGGTGTCTAGTCGGTGATCCAAGTGGGAAAAGTTACGGTGATGTTGCCTTCCTTGAACAGCACAACCTCCTCGCCAACATCTTAAGTGAGGAATTCATTAAAAAATGTAATGTTTGCTAAATTTTCAGTGTGATGACCAGATAACAGTGAGGTTGCTCTTCAGGCTTGAGCTCCAGCGACTGGGCAGAGGGATGGACGGCATCAGAGTTTGAGCTACTGTGTGGTGACGGGCGCCGTGCCGCATTGTCTGAGTGGGAGAGCTGTAATTTGGGAGCGATCCCCCCCAACACCATCATGACACGGCCGGTGCTCACTGCTCGAGTGTACGACTTCCTCATGAAGTCACAGGTCAGGTGCTCTGGAAAAATGTTGCCATCACAGAAAAGATCTCAAAGTGTTTTTTTTTTCTAATGGAAAAAAACCATTGAATTTTGAAACTACATTTCCTCCTTTTCCTCAGGAACCCTTGTTTACAAGACCAAACACAGCTTTTAAGCTCTTTGAGTCTGAGCAGTTTGGAGAGAGCGATCTGCTTTTTAAAGACGCCACAAACTGTTTCGTTCACACGAGTCACATGGACTACCGCTCCATCCTTAAAGGAGAATTTTACTCTCACCTGGAAAAAGTCTTCAACTGCACACACTCTGGTGAGGCCTCTGAAACACAAAAGGTTTCTGCTCTTACTATGATGAGACCTTATCTGTTACGTTTGTCCATTTTTATCTCACAGATATCCTGGAGTTCTGCAACCAAGATGTGTGTAGCATTTTCTAGGAGGAAAGCCAATGATCCATGACCAGGCGTTGTCTTCTCATTCACTTTTAATCCACATGTTCACTGTTTTCATTAGATCATTAAATAACTAAATTGTTTTTCATAAAAGCTATTGTTTTCAAAACTGTGTGAAATACCAACCTGTCATTTCTCACAGAGAAAGACATAGAAGCTAATTGTTGTATCCTATTTGCCCAGCAGTTTTTTGAAAGTCATAATAAGAGGTGAAATGGTGTATTAGTTCTCTCACATGATCAATTGTGTGCTCATTTAATGTGATTTCCTGTTTTATTAAAGCAAATATTAAGTGCATCTTCTTTTTTTATTGTATTTTCAGTTCTTATATTTATGTATAGACTGGACATATTCGATTTGAGTGAATTGCTCAGTATTTTATAAACCACATCTCAGAGATAACATTTAAAAAAAGCAAAAACTAATCAACTTTATATATGCAGGAACAACAGCTCGAAGAAATAACAGAATGTTTACCATAAAACATCTTTGAAGTCAGTTAGATACTTTTGGAGCAATAAAAAACAACTGCACGATTTAGTAATACCTAAATCGAGCAAATAAGATCATCTGTAATTAAATAAATAGATAAATAATTAATTTTCACTACAAATGACGTTTTAACTACATCTCCCATAACTCCCCATGGGAAAAGCAGAACTCTGGTCAAACCGCCATAACATTCGCCATATTTGCCTGCAGCTGGGTGCCTCTCCGCTGCAGGTGATCTGCGCAGAGCCGGGTCCACCTTGGTCATCTCAAACACACCTAATAAGTTTCCCTCCGATTTTAAAACTGGCGCAATGTGTTCCCGCCCCCTGGTCCTCGTCGGAACTCGTTCTGTAATATTTGTCCTTTGGGGGTCAGCATTACACACATCAGTTACACACTGCCGGAAATTATTAGAAGAAGAAGAAGACAAAAAGAAACCCACTCAGGGTGCTAACGCACAGGCATACCTGCGTACTACAACCGTACACAACTATGCCCGTATGTCTCTGCAGTCTAACCCAGTCACAAGCTCCTAACCTGCCAAAGATCCTCGACTAATGATAATCTGAGACCAATCACCCTGCTCAATAATGATTATAAAATCTAAACCCATATTTTTTCCATGCTATAGGAAGTATCAGTCGATGCAGTATATATATATTTTTCAATCTTTATTCACAGTTGTTATGGCAAACATGTTTTTCATCAACAATGATTCAATGACAAGGAAAAGGAAATAAAAACTACCAAAAAAAGAGAGAAAAACACACACAATGTCTATTTCTGAGGTCTCAGAGTAATTTATTTTTATTTTTTTTTAGCATTTTCACTTTGCATACATTTCAAGGATTTTGTATAATTTTCTTGTAGTTGCTTCTTAAACACTATGAAGACATATCTAACTTTTTTCCATTTTGAAGAATGAATGAAACATTTTGAAAGCAGGAACAAATTATTTACAATGTAGTCCATTTGTGAGTCTTTCATGCTGATCCCAAATGTGATGTTTTCCAGAGTTTGAGTTGGAGCTGAGGAGAGAGCCAGTTTAAAAGTTCTGTCCAGAAAGTCTATGTGTACGAACAACAGTAGAACAAATGTTCAGTGGTTTCATTTTCTATCACAGAAAACACAATTAACACAATTATTACATTCAACATTGAATCACTCTGAGCAGTTCACTGGATGGATATATATTATTCAAGGTCTTAAAATTAATTTCTTTTACTTTTGGAGCAACAAGGAATTTTAAGTAGTTAGTTCTTCGTTTAGTTATTTCCGCATCAGAAAACCTCTGGAGAATTGAATTTCTAATTGGGTGGGCGGGATAAAGATAGTTTATATATATTATTTTTAGGGATAAAGATGGTTGTTCAGGTGTTTGCACAGAAGCTTGTTTTGTATTTCTTTCTCCATGAAGTCTTGATCCATGCGATGGGGTGTCTACTCTCTATTTTTGTTTTGTTTTGGAAGGATGTTTTGTTGGGTCACATATCAAAGAATATGCAAAAGGACTCTGATCTGTATTTAATAAATCTCTTGCTTATTTTGGCCAAATATCACATATACAAATGTAAATTCTCTGGACGAAAACCATGTTTCATTGTATTTTTTTTCTGTCTCAATTTGTACATTAATAGTATCTGAAACTCTTGAGAAACAAAAAGCAATTAAAACTTTTTCAGTATGTGAAAAATTCAATATCTTGACGTGAAAACTAATCCCCTGGCTTACTTCTATTCCTTGTTTTTTATTTTCTCTGTTTTGAATTGCCCCCTTTATTGCGTAACTAACTGTGAATCTATGTAATTTGAAAAAATGTGCAATAAAGTTTGTTAAAAAAATCGACTTTCTATTACCCGGTTTTGTTTGGTGTTACATTTAAACGGTACTTCCGGTTTCTTTCTGACAAAGGTTCCTTTTCGGTTCTGTTTTGGTGAGATGTTACTCAATCGCACTTCACAGCTGTCAACCTTTAAGGAGTTCTCCTGAAAGGGCTTTTTCGTCGCAGTCAGCAATTTCGAGGTAAAGTAGCTTAAATGTTCAAGTATTTTCTTTAATAAAATAAACAGTGAGAGCTATGTCCGCTGCTATTTATGTGAATCGGATAACTAAAGTTCTCTTACTCTCTGAAGATTTCGTTTTAGAAGTTTGAAATAAATTGAGTCATTTTGCGTTATTGTAGTTTTTAGGTTGTAACTCGTTAAATGATGCATTTGTGTTTCTTTAGATGAGACTCCCGTGGCCGGTGGGAACGCCTCACCCGGCTTCCGTACGCGCAGCGTCCTCGGTCGTCGCTGCTGGTCAGCTGAACTTCGTTCCCCCCTGCAGTACCACAGATGTCCGCTCGCTGGAGCTGCTGCAGGAGTTCGTGACCCGGGCCCGGCGCATGTTCGTGATCACCGGGGCGGGTCTGTCCACGGAGTCGGGCATCCCGGACTACCGCTCAGAGGGCGTGGGGCTGTACGCGCGCACCGACAGGAGGCCCATGCAGTACGCGGAGTTTGTCCGCAGCGCAAAGTCCCGCCAGCGGTACTGGGCCAGAAACTTCCTCGGGTGGCCGCAGTTCTCCTCTCACCAGCCGAACCGGGCGCACAGAGCGCTGCAGCGGTGGGAGGACAGCGGGAAGCTGCACTGGCTCGTCACGCAGAACGTGGACGCGCTTCACGGGAAAGCAGGACAGAAGAGGCTGACAGAGCTTCACGGCTGCGCGCACAGGTCAGCTGATCACACAGACTAATCATAATTGAATTATTATTATAAAGTTTATGAAGAAATAGATCAGGGGTTTGCAACCTCCATCATATGTGTTTTTTTTTTGTTTGTTTTTTTAAACACTTTTTACTAAATATAACCTTTAAGATGGGTTTACCTGACTTCCTTTCAAAATAAGACATCCTGTAACACATAAGATCATCTCACTGCAGTAAATTAGTAGTAGGCAGTATCATATCAGCTGTGACAAAAGAAAAAAATATATACACTATTTGTTGTTGGTACACCTCAGCCATAAATTCAAAAACTTAACTTACTTAAATCAAATTACTTTCATCGATATAATCAATTTATTTTATTTTGAAAGATTTTGTAATGATATAAGCCAGGGGGTGTCAAACTCAATCACACAAGGGGCCAAAACACACCTTATGTTGCAGGCCGGACAGGATAAATATTTATTGAACACTCCAAAACTGCATTTTTAATATATAATTCATAATTATGAACTAGATATATAGCATTACCTGCCATAATGCTGTAAGCTGAATGTGGGCGCTGAAGATTCTAGTTCTGATCGATGAAGATGGTGAAACTGACAGCCAGGTAGAATATTAGCTAAAGCCTAAAAAACAAAATTAAAAAAACTTAGGTTAGCCAAAACAGCTAGCATATAGCTGAAAAAATAGTTAAACTTCAAAATAGCCTAAAAAACAAAAAAAAAAGAGCCTAAATGAGCCAAAACAGTTAGCATATAAATATTAGCCTAACTCTAAAATAACATAAAAATATATTTCAAAAGTCTAAATTAACCAAAAGAGCTAGCATGTAGCTGAAATATTAGCTAAACTCCTAAACAGCCTAAACAATCTTAGTAAATGCCAAAATAGTCCAAAAAGCTAGCATAATCCTTTAAAACTTTAAAAATGTTACTTTTCAACATAATTATAAATAAAAACGAACAGGAATATTATTCCAGAATAAATTGACTTAAACCTTAAATAACTTTAAATATTTTACTCTCCATAAAAAATATATCTTGTCAAAATTATAAAAGTTAGAAATAAGCGCAAGATAACATCGGGTCATTAATAACAATAAAATAAAATTATCTGGAGGGCCGGATTCGGCCCCCGGGCCTCGACTTTGACATGTGGTTTTAAAGATGACATGTTTGTACTTAACATATTTTCTATTTTTTGTAAAATGTTTTAAAGTCCAGAAATTAAAACAAGGTTGTAAAATGTGGAATTTCCTAAAAAAAAAAATTACAATTTTGGACAAACCATGTCATTGAAAGAACACACATGTCCTCACA
The DNA here is from genome assembly GCF_002922805.2 of Oryzias melastigma. Classification (NCBI taxonomy): domain Eukaryota; kingdom Metazoa; phylum Chordata; class Actinopteri; order Beloniformes; family Adrianichthyidae; genus Oryzias; species Oryzias melastigma. Next base: position 34,549,282 of record NC_050516.1, read on the forward strand.
GGGTGGTTTGCCTGGGCTGCAGCAGCGTTACGCCCAGAGAAGACCTGCAGACAAGATTTATAGCGATCAACCCAGAGTGGAGCGCTCAGGCCGGCGCCGTGGCTCCGGACGGGGACGTGTTTTTAGAGGACGAGCAGGTGCTGAACTTCCGAGTTCCTTCCTGTGAGAACTGCGGCGGAATTCTGAAGCCAGAGGTCACCTTTTTTGGAGACACGGTTTCCAAAGCCATTGTGGAGTTCGTCCACAGCAGGCTGGCAGAGTCGGATTCCGTTCTGGTGGCGGGCTCCTCCCTGCAGGTAGAGGCCGACACAAAGACACTGAAGGTCCATCGCTTCTCTGGGATTCACTTCTCTCTTGCTGTCCAACAGGTGTATTCAGGATACCGGTTTTTGCTGGCAGCCAGTGACAGGAAGATTCCTGTCGCCATCCTGAACATCGGACCCACTAGAGCGGACCACCTGGCGAAGCTGAAAGTGAGCGGCCACTGTGGAGACGTCCTGTCGGCTGTGCAGCTCCTCTGAGGCCGACCGAGTTCATTCGGACTCTGCTGGGAAACACTACCTCTGCTGAAACGGAGTCACCGTTTTCTGATTAAAGTGAAGAGAATATTCCTGTCTTCAGGATCCGTTGTGGGCTGTTAAATGGAATTAAGATCTTGTCCTGGAGGGAGAAGTTTCATTTCTGAAACTGAAATATCCGGACAAACGTGTTCTCAATTTTTCTGAGATCTGTAAAGAAGCAGCCTGTGGAGCAAATTCTAAGACTCCTCAGATAGTTGTTTATTTATAACCCTTTTTATTGTAAAATTTTAAATTATCAACGACTGTAAGACATTTCCAACAGTAATTTGCTGTTACAGAAACAATCAGTTTTCCTGTTTGGTTCAGTTCATTAAACTCTCTGTTTTTTCTGGTCTCACTCTCATTAAATTAGTGATTTTAACCATTCTTGTGGCATTTTTCTCATGAAAGAGGGCATTTAAAATGAAAATGAAGCTTAAAGTTGCGTTTCTGAGTATTTCTTTATTCAAATCAATGTGAATCAGGAGGAGATCCTGAAAATTCATGGCGTGTCTGTCTTCTTTTAACTTTCGCCTCACGCGGCGTCGGGACTTTCACGGAGAACCGTGGTTATTCTCTCCCTCCATGGTGGCTCTCTGGCTGAAGAAAAATAAAATGGTAATTTTCTAAAATTTGGAGATAAGCTATTATTTTAGCAACATGCTAACGTTTTTGGCTAATTTGTTATCTACTGGGGTTTTTAGGCTAATTTAGAGTTTAGCTTCTATTTTAGCAGCAGTCTAACTTTTTTGACTAATTTAGCTTACAGAGGACTTGTAGGCCATTTAGGAGTTCAGCTAGTAATTGAGCAACAAGCTAACTTTTTTATTTTGGCTAATTTGGCCTCTAATTAAATTTTTATACTAATTTGGAGTCATGCTAATATTTTAGCAATATGCTAACATTTTTGGCTAATCTGTTATCTCCTGGAGTTTTTAGACTAATTTAGATCTTAGCTTTTATTTTAGCAACATGTTAACATTTTTGGCTAATTTGTTATCTACTGGGGTTTTTAGACTAATTTAGAGTTTAGCTTCTATTTTAGCAGCAGGCTTACGTTTTTGGCTGATTTATTTTACTGAGGAATTTTATGCTAATTTGGAGTTCAGCTAATAATTATGAAACAAGCTAGTTTTTTCGCTAATTTGGCCTCTACTAAATTTTTTATACTAATTTGGAGTTTTTTCCAGCTATATGCTAGTTTGACAGTACTTTGTGACCAAATTTGAGACTTCTTTGAGGCCAATATGAGAATAGTTTAAAACTACTCTGAAGTTAGCGCAGTGCTAGGAACAGCTAAGATGCTGCAGGACCCTCAAGTTCCCAGGCCTCTGGTAGAGGACCAGAACTAAGAGGAGAAACCACCTGAGGAAGGTGAGAGGTGTGTTTGTTTTTAAATATACATAGATATGTATCTCTCTCTCTCTCTCTCTCTCTCTCTCTCTATATATATATATATATTTATATATCCATCCATCCGTCTTCTTGGCCGCTTCTTCCCTTTCTGGGTCGCGGGGGTGCCGGAGCCTATCCCGGCTACTGAAGGGCGAAGGCGGGGTTCCCCCTGGACAGGTCGTCAGTCCATCGCAGGGCCTCAATCACACACCCATTCATCCTCACAAGCACACCTAGGGGCAATTTAGAGTCACCAATTAACCTATGAAGCATGTTTTTGGACGTTGGGAGGAAGTCGGAGTCCCCGGTGAAAACCCACGCATGCACGGGGAGAACATGCAAACTCCACACAGAAAGATCCCAACCGGTAGTCGAACCGGGGTCTTCTCGCTGTGAGGCGAGAGCGCTAACCACTGCGCCACCATGCAGCCCCCTATATTTATATATTTATATATATATTTATATTTATATATAAATATATAAATATATATTTGCTATTCACATGTTTAATTTGCTTTTGCTTTCACACACCCCTCTGCATTTTTCCGGACTTGGGACCGGCACAGGAGGACACTGGAATGCGCCTCCTTGTGGTTGCATTACACACACACATTCATTCATTCTTTTTTTCTTTCTTTCATTCACTCATTCTTCACTCATTCTTTTTTAGGGGAAACCTGAGCTCCAGGAGAAAACCCACAAACATTCATTCATTCATG
>NC_050516.1:34552265-34594629 GCF_002922805.2 Oryzias melastigma
TCATCATCTGACGTTTCTTCCTCATCATCAGAAATTCCTTCTTCGTTATCGGAGGTTTCGTCTTCGATATCCAACATTTCCAGGTCTAGGTCTATGGACGCTTCCTGTTCTTGGTCAATTGAAGATTCCTCCTCATCCGGGTCGGTAGATGTTTGATCCGGTATGACCGCAGGAGTGTCAGCCTTGTATTTGCGCGAACTTGCTGGAGTCAGAGCCTTTTTTAATTTTCTCCATAGAGAGATTTTTGGTTTCTCCACATTGGATGGCTCTTTCAAGTCCTTGGCCACTGACTCTTCTTCTTGGGGATCTTTTTCAGAAACCATCTCTGGTTCTGGTTCTGGTTCTGGGAGTGAAACTTCTACTTTGGGGTCAGTTTCCTCCAGAAAGGTCCATGGCAGTCCCAGAGCACTTTTGTCTGTTTTCCTCTCAGGTTTCGCGTTGAGGACAGCTCTTCGTTTGGCCAAACGAGTCCTGACAAGGACTGGTCTACAGATCCTTCGTCTTTTGGTGGGAGGAGATTCTGTTGTGTCCGTCTCCAGAGGTCTCTTGCGCTTCCTGGGAGGTTCTGCAGCCACTTGTGGTTCAGAAACCATCTCTGGTTCTGAAGCCTTGACTTGGACTGCTGCCTCCTCAGCGACATTTTCAGTGGACTCTGGGACATTTTCTGCAGGAAACGACTCCACCACTGGTGAGTCGGTTTCCTCAGTTTTTACTTGATCCAGTTCTATATGATCTAGAATCTCCTGGTCCACCAGAGGTGGGCTGACTGGTCCACACTCAGTTTCCGGTTCCTCCAGGTCAGGGCTTTTATTTGCCTTCTTGTTTTTGCGCTTCCTGCGCTTTTTGGAAGGTTCTGCAGCCACTTGTGGTTCAGCCAAAATTGTTGGTTCTGAAACTTGGACTTGGTCTGCTGACTCCTCAACAACATTTTCTGTGGGTTCTGGGACGTTTTCTTGAGGAAATGACTCCACCACTGGTGAGTCAGTTTCCTCAGTTTTCACTTGATCCAGATCTTTGTTATCTAGAGTCTCCTGATCCTCCAGAGGTGGGCTGACTGGTCCACAGTTGGTTTCTGGTTCCTCCAGGTCTGGGGTTGTCTTTGTTTTCTTGTTTTTGCGCTTCCTGCGCTTTTTGGAAGGTTCTGGAACTGCTTGCTGTTCAGAACCCAACTCTGGTTCTGAGGCTTTTGTCTCCACAGATTTTTCTTCTGGGACATCCTCAGATTTTTCTGGTTTTGGTTCAGGTTCACCCTCTGCTTGGTCAGCAGACTCCAGAGGTTGGACAGAGGTTTTCAGAGATGTGACCTGCTCAGAAAGCTCCTCCACCTGAGTCTGAAGTCTGCCCGCCAGTTTGCTCTTCAATCTCAGTCTTGTGCTGAGATCATGTCTGAGGCTGGCTTGTTCCTCCAGATCCTCCTGGACTTTCTTTGCTTTGGCCTTTACCAGCTGTTTGCATCGCTGGAGCTCCTGTTCACGTCTCTGTCGGAGTTGCTGTTCTTCTGCCACTTTTAGTTGCATGTCTTGCAGCAACTCCCAGTGCAACATGCAGTTTTCCTCAGTGGCAATCCTCCTCTGTTTCAGTTGTGATAAAAGCTCATTTCTCTCGAAGAGCTTTTGCAGGAGAAAGTCACGCTCTTCTTTCAGAGCGGACAGATTCTTTTTGACGGGAGAAGTTGTTGGTTTCTCCTCATCAGAAGGTTTCTGAGCTTTGGGAAGCTCTGAAGGTTTGGCTTCAGAAGCAACCACTTTAGCAGATTTGCTGGTTCTTGTCATGTTTCTCTTGAGGGTCCTCGGTGGGTCTCGGTGGGTCTCGGTTTTTCTCGGTGGGTGTTTACCAACGAAAGGTGTCTAAGTCAAAATTTCTGTCCAGTTCAAGAACTTTCCGATGCAACAACAATGATGTCAAATGAGATCATCTCCCAAGATATTATTTAATATGACATAGAAATGATGACGTCAAATGACGTCGAGAGGAGAGGCATCTTGGCAAACAGCCAGGAACGTACCATTACGTGAAAAAGGGGGGGGGGGCGCAGTGGTACAGTCCAGGTAAACACGCGAGGAGTCTGTTTTCAGAGCACGCGCGTGGGTAAACAGGAGTTTCTGGAAGCATTTCCGGGTAATTTGGCGACACAAACGCTGAGCGGCGACTTTGTGAAATGAGAAACAAACTTGGAGAAAGATTTAGGAACCGTCCATCCATCCATGCGGCAGCAGGAGAGAAGACATGCTGGCTGCAGCGACACGGACTTCCTGAAAACTGCAGGTAGACCACGTCCTTCCGCGACACTAACTAGTTCCTTCTAAAACACTATTCGCCTGTTTTTTTTTTATTTTTTATTTTTTTTAGAAGAAAGTAAATAAATAAATAATCAACTAATCCAGTTTTTTAAGGTTTCTTGTCCATTCTAAAGAAAAGTAAAACCTGGAGAGAGAAGCATTTAGCTTCATGCAGTTGTTCTGAATAAAACACATTTTTATGCAAAATAACACAAATTAAATTTTTAAGAGCAACTTAAAGAGCACGTTTGAGGATTTATTTATTTTTTATTTTAAATTAGGATCAGACTAAAAAAGCCAGAAAAAGACTGTAGATGTGACGTAGGACCTACAACAGTAATAAGCCACGAGCTCCTCCTCTGAGCTAGCATCTGTCTCCAGTACAGCTGGATAGCTACCATATTGCTAGCATTTTGGTTGCACCACTAATGTTAGCTTGAGGTTGTAAGGGGCTGTGAGCTACCAGGAGAGAGTGTAAACAAAGAGATGATGGGAAATGAGTGCTAGCTTACTCCATAAAACACGACTCAGAGGTGGATTTCTGATGAACTTCTGCCCTTTTGCAGAAATCATGTCCTAGTCCTAGTTTTACGGCGTACATCATCAAAGTTCATCTGAATACTTTGTTATATCTCCTTTCTTAGCAATGACAACATTCAAACATTTTCTGAAAGTCTCTTCACGAGGCTTTCACAAACTGTTGCTGTTATTTTGGTCCATTCCTCCATGCAGATCTCCTCTAGAGCAGTGATGTCTTGGGGCTCTCACTGGGAAACATAGACTTAGAAACGTGCACAGTGACGCATTTCGTTTAGGCCAAGGGTCTGAAACTCAATTCAGCCGAGGGCCGCAGGAGGGAGAGTCTGGGTGAGGCTGGGCCGCATCAGCATTTCCACAAGAAAATCGCTGATAAAACGTTCCAATGTTCTCAAATATCTTTATTTCTAACACAAAATAATGAATTAAATAAATACATATATTAAAAAAAATGAATGAAAAAAAAACAGATACATATTACTGAAGAAACCACATACTGACTGACTGACTAGAGAAAACTCTTTATTTTGATTCAGTTTGATTCGGAGCTTGTGGCGCTCTGATTTAATAGAAACAGTCCACACGTCAAAAAAACGTATTCCTCGACATCATATGTGTATTCATTTTAAGAGAGACATCCACAGACGGAGCTGGTAGCTTCTCCTACACGCGGTGCGCGACAGAAACACATTTTTTGATAAGCCGCGAGCAGCAAATTCCCCGCACGGGGCACGCGAATTTGTCACGTGAATCGCGTTCAGTGCTTCATGGCTCCTCCTCCGCCCACCTGACTGGAGGAATGAAAGAATGAGGAGGTACTGGACAGCCCACCGATGTCCCGCCTCCAGAGCCATATACCTCACTGTGATTGGTTTGTTCAGCTCTGCACACAGCAAGTGTTATTCATATCAGCCTTGCGGGCCGCACTAACAGTAATCTTTCATATGAAGACGCGGGCCGCAAATTATCCTGCGGGCCGCACATGGCCCGCGGGCCGCAAGTTTGAGACCCCTGTTTTAAAGTGTTATTTTGTAAAAAAAAAAAAAAGAGAAACAATGAAAACGAAGATCATTTTATTCATAATAATTAAAAAAAATCCAACATGTGTGAGAATTACAAACAGACTGAGGGTAAAGTAACGGTGGACTGACTAATACTTAAATCCTTCAATATGTTTTGCTCCTTGAATCTCTCTTGTAGATGAAGCTTCCAGTTTTCCATGGTGCAGCTGGTTTCCTCCTGCAGAGCGGCTGGGACGCTGAAAGAGTACAGACCGCTCCTGTGACCGTCAGCCCGCCACGCCGCCGAAGCCGTCGTCAGCGTCAGAGGGGTCATGGACAGACAGTTTTCAAAGCTCTCGGCCTGATCAAACCAGTAGACGAAAGGGTAACCTAACAGGAGGCCGAACACCGTGCACAGGTTCCACTCTTCACACCTGCTCCCAACACAGAAAGGTTTCTGAGGCTGCTGGAGCTGAAGATCACCAGCAAGAAGCTGCAGATGTTGAAACGTGGTTTTTAGCTGCGTCTGACGGTCTGCAATGAGCGGCCTCTCCAGTGAGGAGCTGACGTCAACCACAGCCACGCTGCCGTCAGAGAGCACACGCTCCAGGTGTGAACGTGCTGCACTTGTGTTAATAATAAGACAGTTTCCATTCAAATCCATTGTGAGGAGAGATTCAGAGAGAAGCTGGAGAGACTGCAGGGAACTCAAATACTGCTGCAGCTGCTCCACACCGGCGCCGTTACTGTCATATAACAGAGCTGGTTTCAGCCCCAAATCTACGGCGGTCACCTGAGCGGCAAGGTCCAGACTCTGAGAGGAGGAGAGGGATTTTCTGCCCACGCGCAGACACCGCTGAGCTGCTGCCACATAGTGCTCCGCAGCAGACATGATGAAAATCAAACAGAAAAGTCGAGACTAAAAGATTTGAATCTGCCTTTACGGGTGATCGATGCTGATTAAAAAAGAAACAAAAATGTGTTTTGGATGAAAAACAGGAAAATAGTTCAAACATTTAAGTATTTACTACAACTTTTTATGAACATTTGTTGTTCTTTTACATTTTTTTTCTTCTTTGTTGGTCCAACAGGCCTGAAAGAGCAGAAACAAGATGTCAGACACAAATACAACTCCTGACACATTAGGTTTAGTTGCTTCTGCAATAAATACATTTCCTTTTTTGTTTCGATTTTTTAGTATAAAACTCCAGGATCCATAAAGAGGGAGATCTCACCATCATTCTGACGCCGTGGAGCCGCGCTATGTCACAGGCTGAGGAGACATCAGGTCAAAATCTGAAAGGTTTCTCGCCACCCAAACACCAGCAGCAAACAAGCCTAAGTTGACAAGAAGATTCCTGAAAAAAGAATAAGAGTTAGCTTTAATTATGATCTAGTTACATTTGTTTCATGTGAAACACAGATTCAATTCAACGAAGTAAATGTTAAAAAAAAGAGTGATTTACATGGAAAAAAAAAACATTTTATGAACATTAACAAAAGCAAAATGATGCAAAGCAAAAGGTTCAGTCAAGAAGTGAACAAAGTAATCAGATGTACTACTGCTGTGAATTTGTTATATTGATATTTAAATAAAGTTTTTTTTTTAAGTATGAGATTTAAGCCGGTAAATAAACTTAGAGATTAATACAGCCAGTTTAATTAATTTGGAGGAAGAAAATGATAAAAATGTTCTTTAATTTGAAAATCAAATATGAAAAATAGAAAAAACAAACAAAAAAAAAAACAGAGTTTTCATTACTATATATAGGACAATTAAGATAGTTTTCTTTCACTTACAGACTTAATTAAATGCCTTTTCAGACGTGACATTATTGCCAAATGAAACTATTTCAACTCCATCTTTTTAAACAGATTCAGTCTTAGTCTGGTGCACAGACTAAAAAAATACACAAAGTACGAAAAAAGCAATTAAAAGGGTTTTAAAACAAATATAAAAGAAGTAAACAAGAAAATAGTAAAACAAACTTGGTCGAAAATACATTTAACACTTGATCTAAGCTATCAGTAATTCATCTTTTCCTTCTTTGTTATTTTTACATGTATTATGTAATTTTACTGTAGTATCTCTCAAGTCTCGCTATTTCAAAACATTTTAAAGCCAACACATGTATGTGCTTGTCAAAAGTTAACAGTAGTTAATTTTTAGAGATGCTACATTAGTCACAATTACACATAAAAACAAATGTATACATGTTCACATAGTCCTCTTTTTAAATATATATTTTTTAAGTATATATGAACCTTTGTTTTATGTTTCATTTGATGATGAATGTGTTAGATACAGATTACTGCAAGGACATGTTTAGAACATGCTACAGCTAGCTACACACAGCTAATGACCAATATAGAGGTTCGTTTTAGCATAAATGAAACAATCTCACCTTTTAAAATCGTTTCTGTCCGTTACAAAACGACACGTGGAGCTGATCCAGCCCATAACTCCGGTCGAAGGGCTCTTTTTCGCACCGGCTCCGCTCATCTTGCTAACATGCGGCGGCGTCAGGAATGAAGAAGGGTCAAACGGGGAGGAAGGATTTAGATGTAACACCAGTACGGAAAGCGACAGAGCCCAAAATTCCATCGCCCTCGCCGTTTGACTGTGCTGTTACGTGATTGAAGATGTCTGCGACTCGGTACAGACGGTTTCTCAAACTGTGCGAGGAATGGCCTCGAGATGAGACAAAGAAGGGTCGTGATTTGGGCACATTCCTGCGGCAGAGGGTCGCCTCCGCGTTTCGTGAGGGAGAAAACACGCAGGTAGATGTTCTGCTACGAAGCTAAGCTAAGAAGATAATTGCGAGTTAAAGTCTTCAGCTGACGACCTTGATCCGGCTACTGATGCACGTGAAATTTCTGTAGTGTATATATATATAACACAGAAACAAGCTTTAACTAACAATATATATATATATATATATATAGCCGTTTAATTATTTTAAAAATGCATCAGAAGTATTTTTGTAGGATTCAATTGCTGAGTTGGTGTTTTTGATCAAATTGTTTACTTGGTTTTCATTTGTTTAAAACACTGTAATTGCATTTTATGTTTAATATAATTTTAGTTTATTTCTTTAAATATTTGCAGCACGCTATTACTAAAATTATTTTTAAAAAATGGAGGATCAATAGTTTGATTTAACAAAAATAGCATATTATTATTTAGGTATTTTTACTTTACAATCCAACTGCAAGAATATATGTTGCAAATACTTGTTTAAACTGGGCTTATATTGTTTTTCACTTGAATAAAATGTATATGAAATGTGGGTAAAATATAATTATAACACTAAATTGTAGCCTGCTGTGGTTTACACACCCATCAATTGAAGTTAATTGAATTTACGCACCCATTATTAATATTTTATCATATTTTAATCTTAAAATATGCAACACTGATGATTAATTTCCCCTAAAAAAATATCCTCCTGTATTTTTTAAAGAATAAAAAAGTTCAGATTCCAACATAGGAATTCACTCAATTGTAATCACTAAATATTTGAAAAATATTTGTAAAAGACTTTATTTAAAAAGTAAATCCAAATAAAATTCATCATATAAACCAAAATCAACAACCTGGTGTATCTTGAGATTTGATTTTTGCCTTTTTCTGGTGTTTAAGAATTTTACCAATTAGGCTCCTTCCTTCAAGAGTCCTTGTAATTAAAAGACTAGTTTACCTTTTATTTTTTAATTTATCAAAAGTACATTTATATATCATACATGCTTGACCTAAAGAATTTAACGATCAACTAGAGTGCACTGCCCATGCAAATCCCTGCTCTCTAATTACCCCAATACCATCAGATGTTTGATAATCAGAAAAAAATCAATAACAGTTTGGACTCTCCTGTTTGGTTTTTGATGTATTTTAATTCTCTCTAGATTTCAGATCCAGACAAATGTGACCAGATGTATGAAAGTTTGGCTCGTATTAACGGCAATGTATACAGACAAAGAGTGAGTAACATCCACCTTTTTTTTTGTAGGTTAAAAATTGTTTCTCAGTCTGTTTTTTTCATGAAAACATGAAGATAAATCTGCTGCTGTGACATCTGAATTAACTGCTCCCTTCCTCTTTGTGGATGATAATAAAACTGTTTGGAGCAAAGGTCTCATTACTTTTAATGCAAGTAAACCACACGAGGTTAATGTTTAAATATACTTCAACTAAATTGGACCTATACTGAAAACAAACATGAGCTCAGCAGATGGCCGGTTAACCCTCTGGATGGCTCGTCTACCTTGGTTACCACGGTTTGACCAGCAGAGAGAAATAGCACGCATGCAAATGGGCTTCTTTGTTTATCCTGGTTCAGCATCAAAAGAAAACTTTAGAAATAAAAGCTCTGATCTCTGTCTTGTTCAGTTTCCTCGAGTGAGAGACACGAGCTTCACCGGAGTCACAGTTGAAGAGTGTCGAGTCCTCCTGTCAGGTAAGGACTCACAATCACACTTTTACTGTCTGTTCTCTTTTCTTCAATAAAGATTTTCCCACAATTTGAAAAAAAAAATGCTTTATTTTCTCGGTGCAGGAAGTATGCAACAAAGCATGGATGAAGAAAAGAAGGGCTTGTGGAAGACTCTAATGGAGAGGTTCTCCTCTAAAACTGAGGATGTTCCAGAGAAAGCTCCAGAAAAATAACTTTTTACCTCTTAAAACACCATTTTCCCCACTGTTGCTTGTATAGAAATAAAGTTTATACATATGTTTGTGAACTCGTGTTCTTTCATTAACTTTACACAGAATGTAAATCCACTGGAGACAGAGGAAGACTTGTGTCCAAATTCACTCCCCAGTTGGTGCAAGAAATAGGCAATTTACCCTTTTTTATGTTTCTTTTTTATCTCCAATTACAAACTATAGTGTTCTGGAAATGTCTTAAGTCTCTACAAAAACACTGCGTGGATGCTCACTATATTGGAAAATATAGACCACAATGCATTGTGGTATCATGTTTGGGTGAGCATGAATTGCAAAAATCCAAGGATCCCTGACTTAAGTTTTTATGAGAACTCAGTGAATTTGGACTCAACCAGAAAGTCACATGTCCTAGCATCTTTAGATTAGTGTTGTTTTATATTTGACAAAAATATCACTAAATGTCCTGTTTTCTTGTAAGTTATTGACAGTAAAGATGTCAGCATATCAACAAAATCTAATAATAGTTGAACTATATGAGTGAATTCTAATGAAAGAAAAGATGGTTAGCAGCATAGTGAGGTGAACTGATGGCCTTTATTCTTTTTACTAGTGGTGCACTGGATTTATGGTCTATAGTTTTTAAATTGTCTCCTTTCATTTGGATTATGAAGAAAAAGTTATCACTAAAAAATGCTAAAACTAATTTAGAGAAAAGCAAAACAGTCCAGCCCTCCACGTCTAATCCCTGTGGGTTTTTATGAAACATGTTGGAATTAAAAGCTAAACAGGAAAAACTGGATCAACTGTGTAGAAAATAGTCTCAAAGTAGATGTATAGCAATAACTGCAAAAATGCTAGTGTGAATGCTGTTAGTTGAATTTGGCTGCTGAAGATGCTAGTACTGATAGCTGAAGATACTGAAATTATTAGCTAAAAACGTTGAAGCTGACAGCCAGCTAAAATATTAGTTAAATGCCAAATTATCCTAAAAAACAGAACAAAGGGGCAAAATTAGCCAAAAAAGCTAGTATGTAGCTGAAATCTTAGTAAAACTCCAAAACAGCCTACAAAATGCCTAAAATGTAGCCAAAATGGCTAGCATAAAGGTAAAATATTAGCTACACTCCATATTAACCTAAAAAAATAGGTAAAAAAAACTAATTTTGTCAAAATAGCTAGTATATAGCTGAAACATTAGCTATATGGTAGCTAAATTAGCCCCAAAAAACAGTTAAAAAAAGCCTTAATCAGCCTAATTAGCTAGCATGTAGCTGAAATATTAGCACAGCTCCAAAACAGCCTAAAAACTAGTTTTAAAAAAAGCATAATTTAGCCAAAATAGCTAGCATTAAGGTAAAATATTAGCTAAACTCCAAATTAGCCCAAAAAATTAGTATAAAAAAGCCTAAATTATCCAAAATAGCTAGCATGTAGATGAAATCTTTGCAAAACGCCAGAATAGCAACAACAACAAAAAAAACCTGAACAAATGCCCAAATTCGGCAAAACAGCTAGCATGTGGCTGAAAATCTTAGCTAAACTACAAATTAGCCTAAAAAAATATAGTAAATTCCAAATAAGTAGAATTACATTTAGTAAAGGGAGATGAGTTCAAAACATAGAAATGTAAATTCAAAGAAGAAAGCGGTTGGAAAACATGTTTAAGACAATTTTTTAAAGTACATTTAAAATTGTGTAATTCTTCTAACCTTGAGAAGAAGCAACAAACACGGGCGTGTACATTATGATCATATATTAAATCCAGGTTGCTTCACCTTTGCTCCTAATGAAATTGCTCAATTCATAAAAAACTTGAGACACTAAAGGCACGATCAACTGAATAAAGAGACTTTCTGAATGATTCATTGTAAATTTGCTCCTATGATGAATCGGTAAACTTCTGAAGTCACGATGAGCACACAGCTAAACAGTGAGACTGACTAGAAGGTTTTTACAAGCAGATTTAATTGGCTCAGAAGTGGAATGGTTTAAACCACACGTGTCCTCCTACTCCTCTTTGTCCTCTGCGTTGTCTCTCCATATGCAGTAGTTGAGGGAGGTGGCGAGGCACAGCCAGGCGAGATAGGGCGCCATGAGTAGAGTGGCGGTGCTGCTGATGGGATACCAGGACGCCATGGTGGCTCCGACGGTCCCAGTGAGGAGCACGATCTCGATCAGCGCCTAAATGTGACCGAAGATGATGCATTCTAATCACACAAGTACATTTGACCTTAAACACAGTATTAAGTGTTAAACTTACCAGTTTCAGCTTGTGTGCACCAAAGAAAATCGGAGTCCAGGCCCAGTTCAGAGCAAGCTGCGCTCCATACAGTCCCAGTGGAACCAAAGCATCCTGGGTAAAACCTCCGAGCTCTTTCCAGATCAGGTAGGAGCCGTATCTGCAGAGATTTTTTCTTAAATGAGGAGATATTTTCTGAGACGGTAGAGTCGGTGTGTCCAGGGCTTACCCCATGCTTGTGTACAAACACGTCCACACCACAGGGAACGCCGCGTTTGGAGGGCGCCATGAGGGTTTCTTCAGCGTCGGGTACCAGGTTTTAACCTGTTTCCGCGTGATGAAGCCACCGTAGAGCCCTCCTAAGTGTGGCAGGGCTGTCATCCCAATCATAGGCAGCCACATGGTCTGTGATAAGAACAGATCGAGTTTCAGTTGAACCTCCACTAAGACCCGCTATTAGTGGGTCGATTGAATCAGTAGATGCTGTTCTTGTTAAGACGATCTTCAAAAGGTGAGATCTTCTTTTTCGAGAGCATAAGGGGTTATAGTTTTTAGAGAAAAACAATATCAACAATTATTATTCTGCATTATGAATATGGAAGCAGGAAACACTATAAAGTTTTATTTTGTCACTGAAACATAAAGTTTAACTGCAAAAAAATAAATATAAGCAAAATTAAAATCAAATAAAGTTTATTTAAAAAAAAAAAAAAAGCTGTTGTGCCTAAAGAGGATAAGTAAAAATGCAAAGTCCCAGTGGACGCCTTTTACAAACATTTAGATAGTTTATTTATCTTTTTATAAAAATATTTTTGACAAATTAAAACAGTCTCAGCATCAGCTGTCTTTTTTTAAAACCCTGGTCTTATTCAAGAGAAGATTGAGCCAACAAAATTAGGAAAAAAACAAGTTATAGGATTAACGCAATTTCATAAAATATCAAATACAAACATTTTAGTTATTAATCATCTACTTTAAAAATGGTCTTTTATTCATAATTATGCCATTTGATCCAAATCCACAAAAACATGTCATTTTCTAGGACAAAGTTTCTGCAGAGCGGCAGGAGTTTGAGTTGTGGGCGGGACTGTTGGCACAGACTAACCCCGCCCCCTTTCCAGACATCCATGTTTACATGCCCTCCTGTTAGCTTACAGCCCTTCACACCCCAAACCTGACATAACCGGAGCAACAAAAAACGGCGAGCAAGATCCGAGCTATCCAGCTGTGCAAGTTTTGACCCAGATTCTAGCTCAGACACATAAAAACAAAGACGTTCATGGATCTATTTGTCTACGAGTGGATGCATCAGAATGTAGTTTCCATGGAGTTTGTCACACCTACAAGCTTTTCCCAACAGAATTTGTTCTTCTGCTCTTGATTCACAACAATTTGAATTAATGAATACTCAGAAATCCAATTTTAAGCTTAATTTTCTTCATATATGTCCTCCATCGTGAGAAAAATACCAAAAGAACATGTTAAAAATACCAAAAAATGCAACTTCAGAAAAAGGAGTGACACCAAAGGAGCGACAAAAAAACTCTTCAGTCACTCAAATAGCTAACTAAACCCCTCTTGTATGGAGCAGTTGTCCATATTTTCAATCCTAATTGGTTTATCAGATGTGTTACGTGAGCTGCAGATGTGTGTCAGCTGGATGCAGAAAAGCATTAGGTCAAAAGGTCACTATTTGTTCAATTTAAGGTACAAAATTATAATTTAAAAAATCTTCTTCTTTTAATCTAATAAAAATACATTCAATTACAGTTTTAATGAATATTTTCAGCTCACAAAAGTTTATGGAAAAAGTACTATTCTAAACAGCAGGACATTACCCACAATCCTTATCACCAATAAAACCACGTGATATCAGACAATATTGTTTTTGGCTGGTTATACTAACTTTTTAAGCAACATATGACATGATATTTTTTTAAGTCGTGTATTCCGTACTGAAAAGGTTTGATGGGAATTTTTTTTTAATTTGACACAACCTTCTGGAACAATAAAGTTGGGTCATTTTGAATAACAACGCACACGTCAATAATGGGTCTAATTTATAATTATATTATTTGCTATTCTTGATATTCTACAAGGGATAAGTTTTCAAAGCCTCACAAGACTGGAGGCCTTCTCCAAAGTTTGATGATAGCAGCTACATCGGTCATCGTGACGGTCACGTGACAACAATAAGTTGGACGGAACTCACCCCGGTTCGGCGGTCGGTGCTTTTTACGGTGAATAACGAAAGCTTTCGGTGGGTTTAAGGAGAAGTCTAAACACAGGCGACGGGCTCCGGTTGCATGCTGGTCTGTTGTGATACTAGGGGCAGGGCAGTCTTATCGGAGTGGTCACTCCTTTGGCACGCCAGCCGTAGACGTGACGTAGCGGCGAGGTCCACACTGATTGGTCACCAGGACAAACGGAATCAACCGACGGTTAATTGTGCAATCAGAAAACATGAAAAAAACTTGATTTAGGATTTAAGAAAGTCGCTTCCTGTTCGTCCTGCTCCGTTGATTTGAGCCGTACGGAAGCCGGGAACGTGACAAAAACAGCGCTTACGAAATGAGAAAAGTCCCGCCTCCTCGGGGTGGAAGGTTCAACGCCATTCCTCACATTTTTTATTCTTTTTTTTTTCTTCAAATTCTTTACTGTATTTATTTTATGGTTTAAACACATTATAAATATTGCATAGAAGGTGCTTCAGTTAAAGGATTTTATGCATTATAGTTTAATAATAGTGAAAAAGAATGTCAGTGAGGTGTTTAAACAGAAAATACTAGTTACTGTCTGAGTAAATAATTAGTTAATTTATAGTTTTTACCATCATCATTGTACACAAACTTGCCTTTACAGAGAAAATTACATTTCTGTTATTTTATCACATATTTCTGACAAAAATGTAGGAGGTGTTACATAAAATAAAGAGGCTTTGTGGTAAACTCAGAGGTGCAAAAGGCAGAAGACTTGCAGGCTGTAAAGACTGAAGTAAAGCTTTTAGTGGAAGAATTCTGACAAGTATATATAAAAAATGATTCAGTAATAGCATTTGGAAATTACATTTTATGACACTGTTTCCATTCAAGGTCATGTCACGTGTTTTATATAGAGGGTGGTTTATTTGCATTATAAGCCATACCCAGCCTAACACGTGTTTTTCTCCCATTACATGATGAATTCTCTCACCTAAACCTACGAGTAAAATCTAGTTGATAAAAAATACTGATTTATACTCAATTATCCTAAAAAATTGGTTGCTATTACCATAAAAACCTGCTTTTAAAATACTTCTTTTAGGGGCAGAACTATCCTGAGGATGTATTGATTAATTGATTAATCAATTTATATTGCTCTATCTAATTTTTTCAATAAATATGTACAGTTTTTACCTGGTTCTCTGGTTAAATAAATTGTGATTTTGAATCAATGCAGAGACTCAAGTGTTTAATATTTAAGAACAATCTTTACGTTTCTTATTCAAAAATCTTTACAAATAAATCATTGTGAAATTATAAATGGGAAATCTGTTTTGCGCTTAATGCTGTCATCTAGTGGCGATTTGTATTACAACATAGTTTTCAGACAAACTTCACTTTTTCTAAACTAGAATGTAAAAAGAAACATTTTGATAAATAATAGAAGTAATTTATTTGAAGCTTTTATCCATTCAAATTACATATATTTTTTTTATCATTTTGCAATAATTTTTTCAATTTGATTTTTTAAAATTGTTTTATAAATTTAACAAAAAAAGACACGTATTCAGATTTATGACATTCATGTTAATTGTTTAAAGATGTGTAATATTACAGATTAAAAATTAGTTTTTTCTCAAGATGTTAATATAATTAAATGGTTTGTTTTTTCATATATATAGGGCTCCATTCAAATAATTTAAAAAAGCCTCCATCAGTGTCACTGTAGGTGAAAAAGTTGAAATAATAAGTTCAAAATAAGACGAAAAAGGCTGATCTTTTCTAGAAATGTTTCTAGATTTGTGTTTCTGCAGAGTTTGAATGCTCTACAGTTGTAGAGAGTTTGTTCAGCATGAATCCAGATGGAGAACTAATGTTTGAATTTCACAGAGATGCGTCTTTCTCACTGCAGGACTGTGTCTTCACACTTTGATTGTGTTTGCTGATGAAAAGAAAATATCTGCCGACGTCACAACACACTGCCTGTGGCTGTAATATCGTAGGAATTTCAGCCAAAAAAGTCATCTTTAGCTTTTTGTCCACACAAACATCCAGGTTTCCCTCCATCATTATCACCAAATGACAGATTCCTCTGCACAAAAGAAGGACAGCTTCAGATTAGCTCCAAACTGCAGAAATATTGTTTCCAGCAGGATTTCTTCTCACTCTTTCATTGCTCAACTTCAAGAAGTTTCAAACTTTTGAAAGTTTATAAAACCAAATAGTTCGAATGATTTCCTAAAAAGGGAGGCTAAAATGCTCCGAACTCTCGTCCAGATGTTCCTATCTGATGGAGAAAGAATTTGTTTGACTTTTTGATAAGTTTGCCTCTTTTTTCCATGTGTAGAGACATTGAGATCATGGACAGGAGCCAGACCTCCTTTAGAAAAAACAAAACAGCTTTTTCAAATCAAATTCCTGATGTTCTGTCCTTGCATCACCTCACACATAAAACTTGGAATTGTTGCTGTGAATTATTTCTCAGTCACACTGAAAACTGACTTTCGTACTTTGACTTTTACTTGGGTACAAAATTAATATAAAATGCCTCTAATCACTGTATGTACCAAGTATGATGCAATCTTTTGTTTCTCAACTCTGAGGCAGATGTTACAAATATATCACAAAATCAGCCAATAAAGTAATGTAATGTCTTTTGACTTAATCAATTAGCACTTTATCTTTGTTATTTGATATTAGTAATTATGTATTTAATCAAAGATCTTCATTTGTACTGGTAAATTAGAAATAACTCATATTAAAAGTGACAAACCACGGCAACTAGGTAAAAAAAGTAAAATAATTAAGTAAAGGATAAAAGTGTAGGACTATAAATGTTTGCTTCTTCTCATTCCTTTTTAATCACACAAATTGTTTATAACAAACATCCAATTTAATGAATTCAATTTTGTCATGTATTTTATATGTACAAATATGTCTTTGATTAAGAGTAATTATAATGGATTTACATGTGTATGTATATATTTAGAGATTAATCTTCTTTTTTAAAAATGTCTAATCAAGTCAAGATCTTAAGTTGGATAAATCTAACTATAGATTTATGTCTCCTGTTTTTCCTTTTTTAGTAATTTTTGTTTTGATTGCTTGAAATAAACCAATTTCAATCAAATTACTAATTTAAATTGATGCTACTACAACTTTTTTTATTATTATAATCACAATAACCTTTTTCATCAACCAGGGCCATGTTTGGTTCCTCAGTCTCAGGTATCGGGTGTTGGGTTCATAAGCCAAAGTCTTATTCATTCAAAGTCATTTCAACTCTATATTTTTACTGTAGTAAAGTCATTTAAGTCTTTTAATTATTATTAGTATGTCGTGTTTAGCCTCAATTAAGAAAATGCGTTATTCTGTAAGTCATAATCTCTGCAGAGCAGCAGGAGATCATTAGAAATTCACCTCTGAGTTGTGGGGAGTACTGTTGGGAAGTTAGCCTCCTCTAATTTCCCATCAGCCCTTTGTTTATACTCCCCCGTGCTTGTATAGCACCACAAGGAGACTTTGAGCTGCCTATTTCCCTTGCTGAGATTGTTTCCCCAATCTGCTCTTGATCTAACACAATTTGAATATTAAAATACTCAGAAACGCAATTTTAATTGTACATTTTTTTAAATATGTCCTCCATTATGAGAAATCTGCTACAAGAACATGTTAAAAAACTTAGGGCTGGGAGATGCTGATCATTTGAGTATTGATCTGATACCGATCAATATCAACACCAATAACAATATTTTTTGTAAATGCAGTGGATGTCAACTGAACCTCAAAATCTCAATTGTTTTTAATCGCTGTGAATATTTTTTTTTGTAGATTTCCTTTTTTAAATTATTTGATAAACATAGAAACAGAATTAGGACAATATTTTCAATTTAATGGAAAATAGTTCATTAAAATCAAATCTTCTTGAAATTAAGTAAAAAGTAAAGAAGTGAATGTAAAACAGTCAACAAACCAAAAGAAACAAGTTACTATGATACAAAATGTAATAAAAAAGTTTAATGATTAAAACAAAAGAAATGTAAATAAATAAAAAAAAATGTAACTTCTTATCCTTTAACAATAAAAACAAACAAGAGCAAGAAAAGGCACAATATTAACCAGGTTTATGAAGGGTACAAGTCCAAACACATATTTTGTAATAAAAAAAAATTAAAAATACATGGGATTTCAGAAGCAAACTTACAGAGCCCCTGGTGCTCACCAGATAGTACCTGGTGCTCATCAGGCAGTGACCGGAAAGATAAATGTTTTTTTTTTTTTTTTTTGACAAAAGAAATTCGGGTCACAATCTGGTGCTCACCAGATATTAGCTGGTGCTCACTATTCAGTATATGATGCTCACCAGATAGTAATTGATGTGCAGCAGACAGAAAAAACGAAGAAAAAAAAGAAAGATTTTTCTAGAAAAATAAAAATAGTTCATCATCTGGTGTGCACCAGATAGCAACCAGAAAAAAAGTCACTATCTGAT
The DNA here is from genome assembly GCF_002922805.2 of Oryzias melastigma. Taxonomy (NCBI): domain Eukaryota; kingdom Metazoa; phylum Chordata; class Actinopteri; order Beloniformes; family Adrianichthyidae; genus Oryzias; species Oryzias melastigma. The sequence continues at coordinate 34,569,681 of NC_050516.1, forward strand.
GCGCACCAGTTACTTACCAGAAAAAAAGTAGAAAAAAAACACAAATCATTTTTGGTCACAGTCTGGTGTGCACCAATTACTATCTGGTGCTCACTAGATACAGTAGTATGAAGTGCTCACCAGATAGTAACTGGTGTGCACCATATATCAACCAGGAAAACGTTTTTTTTTTTTTTTTTTTTTTTTTTTCAGAAAAGAAATTTTGGTTACCATCTGGGAGCACCAATTACTATCTCACCGGATAGTAATTGGTGTGTGTCAGATAGTAGCCAGAAAAAAAAGTTTTTTTTAGATTTTTTTTTTCATATCTGGTGCACACCAGTTGCTATCTAGTGCTCACCAGTTACTATCTAGTGCTCACCAGATAGTAACTGGCGTGCAGAAGACAATAACGAAAAAAAAAATGTTTTCAAGAAACTATCTGGTGTACACCAGATAGTAACTGGTGTGTACCAGATAGTAACTGGTGTGTACCAGATAGTACCTAGTGTTCACCAGATAGTTGCTCATCAGATAGTATCTGGTGAGCGCCAGAGAGCGCAGTAGATACTTTGAAATATTTGAAAATATTAAAAAATATATTTTTAGAAATATTTTTTATAAAAAAGTTTATTTTTTTTTACTTCAATGTCACTTTAGGGCGTCCGTACACTATTATTATTTTTGTTATTATTATTATTATTAATTTAAAAAAATGTTTTTTTTCCCAAACTGTTAATTTTGTTTGCAGTTTCATTCCAAAACTTGCTTTGTTCCCATGTTCGTGTCTCAAACATAACTTCCATGTTTCCCACCGTGAGCTGCAGACAGTGGCGCGCGGCTCCACGCTGCTGTCGCTCCTCCTCCTCCAGGCAGACACACCTTTCTCCTGTGGTCCTCCAGCGCCTCTTACCTTCTCTTCTCCGCCTCGTTGTCTGCCTGTGAACTCTCACCCCAGCTGCTTGGGAAATGTCATACAGGCAGAGGCCCGTGCTGCAGTAGGGGGGCGTAATAGGAGGAAAAAAAATAACATTTTTTTTTTAGCCGCTCTCACTGCATCATTTATTGGCGTCTCTTCCGTGCAAGTGCCACATCCCGCTACCAGCAGCAGCCGCCGCCGATAAGAAGTCACTGCAGTCTCACAGCTCGTTCCGTTTGGAGCCTCATTTTCCATTAAAAAAAGACAGGAGAAAAAAATCGGCGGCAGACATGTGAGTAGCAAACTGTGGTTGTGCACTTCTTCTTGCGCGCTCCGTGCGCGCTGCTGTAGCGAGAACAGACGGTCATTGAATCGTGTCGTGGTGCGTTTGGTGTCAGTGTGGCTGCATGGCTGAGCCGCGCACACCGAGATGAGATGTTTGTTTTTAGGGAAGGGGGGGCTGGCGTCAGGTTGGGGGGGACCCGCGCGGATGCTGCGCGTCGAGGCGCAGCCGTCCACCGGCTGACTGGAGGATGGATGTGGGATGTAGCTTAGCTCCTTAGCCTGCTGGCGCTGATTGAAGGCTCAGCCCACCGACTCCCGCTAGATGGGGAGGCCCAGGTTGGATGCAGGGATGGGGGGGATGGATGCAGCCTCTAGCCTCTCATCGCTCCAGCTCTGGAGAACAACAACTGGAGAGGGCTTCATGCTTCCACTTATTAACTTTACATTCAACTCCTGCATCAGTCTGTGCAGCATCTCCCCTGAATTCCACATCTTCAAATATGGCCATCTTCCATTGCTGAGCAACACAAGCACTCTTATTTCCTCCCCTCTTTTTACTGGACTAATTCAAAAATCTGGATCCCAGTTGGATACATTCATTGCATAACCTGCCGACTGCTGTGGCTCTACACAAGAGCTCACGCTGTGAATAATTTGTAATTGATTAGTTGAGAAATTGAAATGTATGATTAAACTGATGAAGAAGCCAGTTGATGAGTTCAAACCTGGTCCTGAGGTCTATGCTAATTGTAAAAGTCTTCATTTGCTTCGATATTCATTCAAAAAAACGAATCGTTTATTCATGCTTTTACTGTAAAAGTTGTCAATTGTTGTGATTCGTTTATCGATTTAAAACTTCTTAATCTATTGGGTCAAGAATCTCTCCATGGTGAAACATAAAACACAAAACAAGTCATGTCGACTGTCAGAGGGGATGCCTTAATAAAACAAATAAACAAAGCCTGCAAACTAAAACTACCTAACGTAATAAAACCCAGCTGTGTAAGTCTCCTGAGGACAAAGAGGGGAAAAAAAATTAAATAACATTTTTTTAAAGTAAGGATTATTTATTTAGCATTTATTTAATTTAGATGAATTAAATGTATAAATTCATGGCTGAGGTTCACATAGATGATAAACTATGTAGGTTTTTACATCCCTGTTACCTCCAGAATGAACAGATTTTGGTCAAAAGTTTGATCTTTTATGAGTTAAAAGCACATATTATCTTGTGCTGCACAACATAAAAAATCACATTTTGAGAGTTTCTTTTTATATTTTTGTTTTTGTTCGTGCCAAAAAATAAACATAATTAATAACTATTATTAAAAAACAGACGGTCATGAATACAAATCCAAATTTCTTAGAGGCTAAAGAACGACTATGTGGCTCCTTCTAGGTTTTGATCAGTAGAAATCAACCCCAAATGGCTCTTTTACTGTTAAAGTTTGCCGACCCCTCCTCTAGCTGTTGTATGTTTATTTTTAGATTTTGGATTCATTGCATTTTTGTGGTTTTAGGGAGAAATCCAGGAATCTTCTCTTGAAGACGGGCGCCCAGCAAACAAACTGGCTCGTGATGCTTCTGCCCAGTAGAAGATCCTGGGATTAAGCTGTGGATCCCTTCAAACTGATGGCCCGGACTGAGTAAGGAGCTTTGTTTTTCCTGAATTGTGTCTCGGAGAAGGAACGGTTTTTCCAAAGCGGTTAATCTGACTTGACGTTGGCAGGTTTCAGCTGTCCTGCTGAAGCTATGGGGAGCTGCTGGAGTTGTCTGTACAGGGACCCCATCCGAGACAACCACCTCACCAAATTTAAGGTGAGTGACGACCCGGTGTTTCACTGCTCGTAGAAGTAAAGCTTCAGTTCTGGATCTGGATACCACGTCTCAGAGCTGAAGAAGCTTCTGGGATGAGCAGTGAGACGTCTGTCTAATGTTCAGCTTCCGTGAAGAACAAAATCCGGATAACACAAAGCATTTAGCAGCTATGGTGAAGGTGTGCTGACACTTCGAGCTGTAAGGATGAGGTGGTGCGATTATTCCGGGGAAGACTAAGCTTCAGATTTATTCTTTATCTAATCATCTGCAGAAACTAGACGTATAACGATGAATTAATGAGTCGATTTATCCAACCAGATCGACCCGTCCAATCGACCTATACCTTTAAATAAATTGGGTCAAAAGTCAAAATGTCATTTTTTTCAATTTCAGAACTTTTTTCTCAGTTACAATGTTTTTAAAAAAAAGAGTTAAAAGTGAAAAAAAGATTTGAAACTGAAAAAAGTTTTGAAATTGACATTTTTAGTTTTGAAACCTAAAAAAACTGAAGCTGAAAATACTTAATTTTATTTTTGAATAGCAAAGATTTTTGGATATTTTGAATTTCTTTTGGCCAAACATTTTTTCCAATTTGTTTTATTTGGGTTTTGAATAATATTGGCTCCAATTTTCGAGCTCACTCGCTCGATATTCCGTCAGACAGAGAGACGCTCCGAGGTTCGGAGGCTCCCGGCTCTGGTCTCATCCAGACATTACAAAAAGGAAAAAGGTCTCCTGATTTTATTTATTCCCCTCGGATTAATACGGAACAGTGAGCATTCAAACTCAACCACAGAGACACAGAAACACCCCGGAAGCGGCTGTCATACGGACACAGCTCCTGTAACGGGAAAATCTTTTAACAACCCAAACATGGAGACATGATGTTCTCTTCACAACAAATGAACCTTCCTTCCAGCTATGTGGCCTTGTGGTAGAGTGTCCGCCCTGAGCTTGGAAGGTCGTGGGTTCAAATCCCAGCCCAGTCATACTAAAGACTAAAAATAGGACCCAGTGCCTCCCTGCTTGACACTCAGCACTAAGGAGTTGGACTGGGGGGTTAGACCACCGAATGGTTCCCGAGCGCGGCTGTGTCTGCAGCTCACCGCTCCCCCAGGGGATGGGTCAAATGCGGAGAACAAATTTCACACACTGAGGTGCGTGACAAATAGTGGGACTTTAACTTTAACTCAACATCGTATGTGTCTTCCATTCATTCTTAGTGAGATATCCACAGATAGAACTGGTAGCTCCTCCCACATGCGTCCGCGGCATCAGAGACACACGTCTTGACAGGTGGCGAGCACGAGAATTTGTGACTATGAGTCACACTGATGGAAGTTTTGGATAAAGATGTCCTGGATCCATTTTAAGTCAGTTAATCAAATTGAATCTGATCATATCATCAACCACAAACTCTGATATGAAGGAAATCGTTATTTAAATGAGTTTTTACAGTCCTGGGAGAACCCACACTGTTGTGAAAAATCATGAAAACACAAACCATATTAACAAAGACTCAATTTACCACACAGTTTAACCATCCAGTTTCAGTTCAGACTTCTGACTCAATAAAACATGTCAACAAATCTCGTGAAAATCAAAGATTTCTCTTTGAAAAAGCATCGATTTGTTCAGAAAGTTCATCTTATGCTTCGGTCCAAAAATGCTTTTTTTTAAATGATTATTAAATAATGTTTGTGATTTTCCAGGTCATCAATGTGGATGATGAGGGCAACGAGCTTGGTTCTGGGATCATGGAGCTCACCCAGACCGAGCTCATCCTCCACACGCGTAAGAGAGACGCCATCCGGTGGCCGTACCTTTGCCTGCGTCGCTACGGATACGACTCCAATTTATTTTCCTTTGAGAGTGGCCGCCGCTGTCAGACCGGGCAGGGTAAGTAGACGAAGTCATCCAGTTCAGTTTCATGCGTTAGGTGTCGTTGAAGTCCCACTCCGATCATCCCAGGGGTCTTTTAATTATGATTATGACGTTTTTAGCCAAAGATAAAACAATTGTGTCGTTTACTAGAACATAGTTTCTGCAGAGCGGCAGGAGTTTATTAAAAATTTGCCTCTGAGTTGTGGTGTGAAGTAACCCCGTTCTCATCAAATCATCTCTCTTTTTTAAGTGCTAGTTTACAGTCCTTCACCCCCAAATCTAACATTTCCAGTGCAGCGAAAATGGCGAGGAAAATCAGAGCTATCCGTGCAGTTTTGATCCAGACTCCAGCTCAGACGAGGAAAACAAAGATGTTTACGGATCTATTTATCTGCAGGTGGATGCATCAGAATGGAGAGGGACAGGGAGCTTGTGGGTTTTTCCAACAGCTTTTTTTATATCTGCTCCTGATTTACAATGATTTGAATAAAAAAATACGTAGAAATGCAAGTTTAGCCTTATTTTTCTTTAAATATGTCTTTTGGTATCAGAAAAATGCAACAAAAACATGTTAAAAAGACAATTTTCATTGGAGTGAGTCCTTAAAGTTATCTTTTCACATTATGGGTAAACAAACTGTTACAGCTCATAATTTTAAAGATCTTCAGTGATAAAGGTTGGAAGTTTTGTTCTGTATAGTTTTGGCCAAAAATTGTGTTTCTGAGATTAATTAGATGCTGCGTGGCACAAGTTTAAACTAAAACTATTTTTTAGAGGATAAGTTTTTAATTTTAGAATTTTTTTGTTTGGCACAAAATATGAAACTCAATCAATCAATCAACTTTATTTCTATAGCACTTTTCATATATGGAATAACACAAAGTGCTTTACACATAAATAAATAAATATAAATATATATATAATATAAATTATATAAATATATATAATATAAATATAAATATAAATATAAATATAAATATAAATATAAATATATATAAATATATAAATATATAAATATGCTTTACACATAAATAAATAAATAAAATAAAATAAAATAAAATAAAATAAATAAAATAAATAAAATAAATAAAATAAATAAAATAAATAAAATAAATAAAATAAATAAAATAAATAAATAAAATACAAAACAAATATATTTTTAAAAAATCAAGTAAAGTAGAGGAAGAGGCAAAAAACCCAAATAACTTATCAAGGCCTCCATCAAAAGGAATCACACATATTTAAAGAAAAAAATAGAACATATAAAGAAATACAGGACAAATAGACAACACTTTTCAAGACATTGTTGCTATTTTTAACTAAGAGTCTAGAGTAGGGGTCTGTAACCTGCGGCTCAACATGTGGCTCTTTTACCCCTCCCTTGGGGTTCTGTGGTTAAAGAAAAATAAATTTAAAAAAGTAGTGTAAAAAGTAAGTGAATTACAAGCTTGACTAATAGATTTGAATGCTGTTTATCACAGAAAACCAGTAAGCACAGCCAGGATTTTACTGCACATTTTCTATTTTTCAACAAATTAAAAGTTTTTCTGTGCACCTTTATGGTTTAAAAAATACGGTAAAAATACAGTTAACTTCACTTTCCTTTTGGTTAGTTAGATTTACAAATTTCTCACTGAGATGCCCCACAGAAAGTAAAATAAACGCATGTTTTAAAAATAAATTACTGCAGAAATAGCACTACCTACTCCTACATTTGCTGCTTTAAGATGATCCTTTGTGACATTAGGTGCCTTTATTTTGAAAGGAAGTTATTAAAAATGTATTAAAATAAAGTTTTTTATTTATGCCAAAAAAAACGATAGTTCAGTCAGTTACATTTATCATAAAAACAATAACATAAATACAAATAAATAACCTGTTTTTCTAAAGGGTGAAATGTTGTTGTCTGTGACAAATCATGAAGATGTTTTATGGAATTTTTCGGACATATGTAAAGAAAACTAAGCCTAAAGGAGTATTTTTTATTCAAGTTGTTGTGAATTAGGAGCAAATGAACAATGTCGTTTGGAAGAAAAGTAGAAAACACGCTGGGCGGGCCCCAAACTCCCGGCTCCACTTAAACAGAGCTCTCAGCAAGAGGGATGGGAAGAGGGGCGGGGTTGCTTCACATTAACAATCCCTTCCACAACTCAGAGGCAACTTTTTAATTGTTAAATTTATAGAGGCTTACTCAATTCAATTCAATTTTATTTATTTAGCCCAAAATCACAAAGAAAATGGCCTCATTGGGCTTCAAAATATGAACAATAGTTAAAAACTAAGACTAATAAAACTGGTTATCCCGGGCTGTTAAGGGGCTTCCTAGAAAAATGACTCAGGTTTTTGGATTTTTGTCTAATAAAAGCATGATATTAATTAAAAGACCACTGGGAAAATGATCGAAGTGGGACATAAAAAGTAAAAATGGAGCCTAAACACAGTTGTCAGGTAACAATTTCGTACTTGTGGTGGTCATGCAGTTTACAGGTTACTGACTTTGTGTAATTCTGCTTATTCGATCAGGAATCTTTGCGTTCAAGTGTTCCCGGGCAGAAGAGATCTTCAATCTGCTCCAGGAGCTGATGCAATGCAACAGCATCAACGTGGTGGAGGAGTCCATGATGATGAGTCGCAGTGGCCACACTCCAGAGATGGACATGTCTCGCACCCCACAGACTCCCAGCAGTGAGTCACCACAAGCACAAACACATGCAGAGGAAAAAAAAAAACCTTCTGCACAGGAAATCACCAGTGAACTTTCACACATAGATTTATTTAGATTTGGGGAGTTAAGGTTCCTCTCACATGACATTAACATACTTCTATCTTGATGCATCCTCAAGTGGTGGTCGAGTCGTGTAGCGGTTTACGCCCGATGTAGAAGACCAGAACTAGTCCTATTTCCAGCATGACAAAAAAACACTTTTTTTTTTCCCTCCTCGCTGTCGCTGCTGTTTCTTTATCCAACACCTTCAAAGCATCTCTTCCAAGTGAGAAGACAAGAGAGAGAGATATTGTTGGATTCATTTGTCTAAATATTTCGAATTTGTCAAATTTTATTGGTAAATTTATTTACAAATTGATCACAACAGCTCTATTAAATGTTAGATGTTGCCAGTAAGATTAAGAAATTAAAGGTGATTTTTTGTTACAGTTTTTAGACTTGATCCCACTACAATTGAGGGAATCTACGAGGTTTATTTTCTAGATAATTTCTTAACATAATCTCTTGTGTGTTTTCTACTAAAGTTAGTTTTATTTAGTATAATTTAAGCTGCATGGAGGTGAGAAAGAAAACCAAAGGACTCATCAGGAGATCAGATGCGTTCCTGGAAATGAGCATCAGGGTTGCAGTGTGACAGATTGGATTGAAAACTGTTCATTGACAAGTTCATGGTGTTGACTTACACTCTCCTATACTGCCCCCTAGTGTTCAAAGGAAATCCTGCATTGACATTTGTTTCAGTTGTATGAATTTGACTCCCTACTTGTTGATGAAGGTTCTGCAATCTTTAATCCAGAAATATCCTAAACCCATTATTTAATAAAGCTGCTAATGTTTGAGATTTGTAAAAAAAAAAAGAGTTTTTTAGGAATATATGAAGAATTTTAATGTTGTTCTTACCTCCTTTTTTGTTTACCAATAGAAAATACTCAGTAATCTTATTACTATTTTTTATCCCAAATGAAAAAATATTTACAAAATCCTTTAATGGTGGATTTTGCGCGGTTTGGTTTCATGTTTGGGGTCTTTTTGACACAAACCTGTGTCAGCTGGTTTAGTTGCAGGATTCTCACTTTGTGCAAACAACAGAACTGCAACTTTTACTTTTGTTTCGTATGTTTTTTTTACTTTTCTAGTTCTCTGAAAATTGCTAAATTGTTTAAAGCAACTTTTTAATTTTGGTGAACATTTTTTTTAAAGACCCCTGATATTTCTCTTTTTATTGTGTTAAAAAGGAATGAAGCCAAATCTGCATAAATCTACTAAAAACAGTCATATTCAGGTATTCTAAACCATTTACACCCAGAGCAGCTGAGTGGAGGTTTGAACTGATTTTTGATGAAAGAAGAATATGGATTTTGCAGATTGATCGTGTTTAAATCAACCGTTTTGAGCAGTTTTTAATGTATCATATGTTTAGGATACTTTAAGCCTCATGACTGGAAATATCTTTAGGTCTTCATTAAACTTATTCTTCATCACAGTCAAATATATGTTATTTATTTGTTCTCCTTAAAGTCCCCTCCGATGAAAAAACTGTTTTTTGTTTTTTTTTAACATGTATATGTGGCATTTTTTAATCAAAGAGAGTAAATATAATAAGAAATCATTTTGCTTTTGCATTTCCGAGTATTTCTCCTTTTAAATCTCTGTCAATCAAATTGTCACATTAAAACTCTGTTTGAATTAATCAACCATACTTAAGGCATGAGAACGCTGGAAAATCTCCACCAGGCTCCACTTTTAGATTGTGGGATTTTGGTTAAAAACTTAATAATCATAATTGAAACACAACTGAGAACCTTTTTTTTAATGAAAAAAAAATGTCATAGGAGGACTTTAAAGGCCCACTTCAATGAAAATTGTGTTTTTAACAGATTCTTTTGGTATTTTTTGATAATGGAGAACATAAATATGAGAGAAATTAAGCTTAAAACAGCATCTGTGACTGTATTTATTTTTAAATCAATGTGAATCAGGAACAGAGGCAAAAACGTTGCTTGAAAAGAGTGTATTTGTGGCGTAGAAAGTGCTTACACAAGCTACCTGCTCCTAGCTCTGACTGCTCAGGAGGGGAAGGGGGGCGGGGTTGCTCCTTACTAATCGTCCCACTTACAACTCAAATGGGATTTTCTAATAAACTATTGTGCTAGAAAACGACAGATTTTTGGATTTGGGCTAAAAACGTCATAATTACACTTTTCTAACGGATCAAAAGATGAACAGAGCGAGTCTTTAATGACTTGATTGCTAATTCATCCTTATGTTTGCAGCTCCAGCATTTCCTGTTCAGAACTTTCCCAACGGATTCCCCGGCTACCCGCTGCGCAGTGACTCCTCCCAGCCCTCCATTCCTGACGAGCACGGACACGGCCTCATGGGTTTGGAGGACCAAGTGAGGCTCCTTCCTGTGTTGGATTCATTTGGCTGTAACTAGAAGAGTTTGACCCTCTCATCTGTGTTTTCTCTGGCAGACCCACACATATGTGAATACTGTGAGCATGGAGGGGGACCTCTCCATGCGTCACTGCATGCACTCTCTGCCTGAGGTGCGTCCGAGCACTTTTCCTGAGACCACGAGGGGAGCCATGCCCGTGGGGAGTCAGGGGAACCCACCGTCCAGCCTGCGGTGCTGTCCTCTTGAGGAGCATAAAGATCCTCAGGTATTCTTGCAGCCGTCCTCACAGGAGGCCAAGTTCATGCTGGGCCCCACTCCGGCGCAGCGACACCTGCTGGAGAGGGAGAGGCACGCGCACGCTCCCCACAACCTTCAGCCAGCAGAGGGCACCACAGGCTCAGAGACGGAGGGCGACGAGCCCTCCGTGCACATGTGCAACTCTCACTCCTACCACCACTTCCACCACCTCCCCCACCGGCATCCGAGCCACGAGCACCCAGACAGCTGCCAAAGCGGAGAGCTCACCTACGAGAACATCAACGGCCTGCGGGGCGGCCGCAAGCAGCGCCTGAGTCCCAGCAGCGTGTCGCAGTCGGTGGGTTCGAGCAGCAGCAGCAGCACCGGGGACAGTCACTCGCACTCCCTCCTGCACCCACACAGCCACGGCCCGTCCTCTCTGCCCATGCAGGGTTACCCCTGCGAGAGGGGCGTGGGTGGAGGTCATCGTCGGACTGCGCTTCTAAACTACGAGAACCTGCCGTCTCTGCCGCCGGTGTGGGAGTACAGCGCTTTGCAGCGGGACGACGAGCAGGAAGACGATGATGATCAGGAGGAGGAAGAGTACGAAGAAGAGGAGGAAGACTTTGACGAGTACGAGTTCTCAGAAGGCCCCGGGACGCCCAACGGCTACCACCAGGACAGCCGGGGCATCCACAGAGATGCTCTCCAGAACTATGTGAACACGGAGCAGGTCCAGCCTCCCCGTCTCCGACACGCCTGCCCCCCACACCCCCGGCCGTGTCAGCCCGATCGAGGGGGGCGAATATTTAGCTTTGATTTCCGCAGACGATCACGTTCAGGGGTTGGAGGTTGTGAGCACGGCCACATGCCTCCATCGCGGCAGCTGAATTATATCCAGGTTGATTTGGAAGGAGAACCCCCCTGCCAGGCCCTCGGCGGCGGGGGTGCACAGTCACAGCACCAGCGCCTACCACCCAAAAAATGTGGCCCTCAGCCTCCCCGGCGCAGCGAATGCTACGCAGTCATTGACCTAAAGAAGACTGCCGCCATGTCCAACCTGCAGAAAGCGCTGCCCAGGGATGATGGGACTTCCAGAAAGACTCGCCACAACAGCACAGACCTGCCTCTGTAAATGGAACTCAAAGTGAAGAGGAGCGACGAAGACGGATGAAGGCTTTTCCTCATCTCAGCACACTGGACCCTTCACTGTCGTGCATCCTTCAAATGTCAGGCTGACATACAACACAGGTACCCGACTGAGAACTCGTGGAAGCCTGTTTGTGCTCATAAAGGGAAATGAGAAATCTCTTTGGAGAATTTTTCGGTTTTGTCTTTATTAAATATTTGGTGTGAGGCTCTCTTAATAGCATTAAGTCTCATATATTTTTATGTATGCAACACTTTATGTTGAGCTGTGATCTAGCAGAGAGCAGACACCTCCGTTATAAGGGGAAGAGGTCATTGCCATCCTGTACTAGCAGATTTCAACTATCAAAAGGATCCTCGTTTACATAATATTGCTCATATCATGCATTTTTTTTATTCTTTCTTTCAAGGATATTCCTTCAGGTTAAGTTTTGTGAAGTCCACATGAGTATTTGGTGCTTTACCTGCTGCAGACTGGGGTCATTTTGCAAAAATGTTGAAAGAAACATGGAGGAATTATCATGGGGAACTAAGGCTTGGCTAAATTTTGAATTTAGGTCATTTAAATATCCTTTTTTTGTCATTTGAAGCTATTAAAAACCTCAAATATCAAACACTTAAGGGGCCATACCATAATTTTCTTAAGTCTTTCAGAGTAAATTATATCCATATAAATGATCATATATTACTAAAAATGAATTATTTATAAAATATGAGTTGTTTTAGCAGACTCTTTTTATACCCAAAGGTAAAATGACTTAATCTCTGAGGCTCCGCCTTTCGATCCCTGAGGATGCCACCCACCTCATGATGTCACCCTAGAGCCGCAAAGCTAGCTGATCATCGCTAGCTCGAGCTGCTAGCTTTGCGGAGAAAGTGTTTGTGTTAGCCTGGGGGCGGAGCAGACTCTTCCTGGAGGGGGCTGTCCCACGTTGTGACATCAGCACGTGAGGATCCGCTCGTTCTCGTGGGTATGGGAGGGGCTGAGAGTGAAAGTTTTAGAGGATTAATATGGGGTTAAATTAGGATCTGCTTAAAGTGAACAAAAAACAGATTGAAAATTTGAAAAATAGAATTGAACAAATAATTCTGAAAACTTGAAAAAAAATATTGAAAATTTGAAGAAAAAAAGTAAACTTGATAAAAAAAAAAACTAAAACTGTTTCCAATTAAAAAAAAATTTGTAAAATTCCACTTTCTATTTTTCATTCTCTAACTCTTTGCTTTCAGTTCTCTGTTTTCAGTTTCAATTCAAAGTTTTCAAGATTTTGCCGACAAACTGGTCCTAATTTTACATGGGGGCGGGGCTTTGAGCTCATTGGCTACTGCGACCGTTTAGTTTTTTTCCCTTTTTTTTTCAAGTTTCAATTTTACATTTCTTTTTTTTCAAATTTTCAATATTTTTTTTTAAGTTTTCAATTTAAATTTTTGAAATTTTCAATAATTCCTTCAAATTTCCAATATGTCTTGTTGAAAACTGCCTTCAAATTTACAATCCCCGTTTTTCAAATTTTCAGTCCGTTTTTTGTTCACTTTAATCCAGGGATGTTAAACTTAATCATACAAGGAGCCAAAAATCCAAAAACACACCCTATGTCACAGGCCAATCAGGATAAACATTTATTGAACACTAAAACTACATTTATAAAACTTTAAAAAGGTAACTTTTAACATAACTATGAATAATAAAAAGGCAGGAATATTATGCCAGAATAAATCAATTTAACTTTCAATATTTTCAGTATATTTTGTCAAAATTATACAAGTTAGAAATGAGCGCAAGATAACAACGGGCAATTAAAAACAGTAAAATAAAATGATCTCCATGGTATGGTTATTTTAAAATAATAAATTATTAGCTTACATCATAATTTAAATGTAAATTGATTTTTAGCATCCTAATCTATCAGGGAATTTTAAGTATGAATGCTTCAAATGCCTTTCTGATAACGTCGGCCAAAGTTCCCTGTCATCATTCATTGCCCAATGAAGATACTGAAAGAACGCTGACCACTTTCTGCTGGAGGAAACCCACACACACTCCTAAAAAACAACACAAGATTCCTTAAATGTCATCCCAGAATATCAGTGATGCTTTCTGCCTCACAGAAACGTCCTATAACCTGCAGAAAGCAAAGTTCACAGTACCAGACACTGACTGGTGTTCATACCTCATCACAAGCACTTAAGTCCAGTGTTGCGGCTGGTAGGACAGACCATCAGTTTGTATACCCACGGAGCATTTTGCACACAATCCTATGGAATTGTATGAAATCTTTAATTTTGTTTTTGTCCAGTCCAAGTTGATAAACGCGATTCAATGCATCGAAAAAAAGAGTATATATATTTAGAGAATAATACTTTGCGAAGGGATGTGAACGTAGCACACCTTTAGTTTTGACCGTGTCACAACCCCGTCACCAGCCGCTAGAGCTTCAGTCGGACTCCACAAACTTACACCGGGTTCACACGCCGCACGCGGAATGTAAACAGGCGGAATCCGCGTCACCTCCAGTTCGCAACGGTCGACTGGCGCTTCTGCTCAGCTGTGGTTATTTACAGCTTCTACAATTTAATTGACATCGTCCATCTTGACTTGTCGCAAACTGCCTCTTCCCAAAACAATACCCCTCCCACGCTACGTAGTCGGCCCATTTTGCAATCCGCTTCTGAGTCAGCTGATGCCATTTCTCCATGCAGGAGATCTGTGTTTTTTCAGTCACGTGACTCCTCCAGTTCGTCATAAACCTCAGACAACTCAAGATGCTTGGCTGAAACTTTTGCTTCAGAAGGTGTAGCAGGAATTTCCCAGGAAGAGTGCAGTTGAAGAGCACACCAGCCTGTCCGCTACGGACACACTCACAGCGAGCCTGCATGGAGAAATGGCATCAGCTGACTCAGAAGCGGATCGCAAAAATCCTGATAACTGCGAAGGATAATTATAATCCAGAGCAGGTGTTTATTATGAATGAAACCTGCAAAATCTGGATAGAAATGCCCCCTCAAACTAAACTGATCCAGGCGCTTTTTAAGCCTCAGGGACAGACTGACGGTCCTCATGAAAAGTTTGCTGACTATTGATCTGGATTAAAAAAAAAAAAAAGCTCTTTATGTTCTCAATTCTCTAATTTTCTTTAATAAATGTGTACAAAGCATAATGAAAAGTGTTTTTGAGGAGTATGGATCGTTAATGGACATTTTCGGCTGCGGGGGATGGGCGGTGAGACGGAGGCGGGGGTTCTCTGTATTCGTGGATTCGGCCCCAATCCCCTATGATTCATTATATTTTGAAAATTGACTGGATTTTCTCATGTGTCTCGATGTAACTTCCTGCCAGGATTGACGTAGATCACTTGCGCAAAAAATGGACCAGATGGCGAAACGATCGCTGCACTGCATGAGTCGGCCGCGGAGGACCCTAGAGAAACGCCCTCTATTCCGCGGCGCTTCCGCGTGCGGTGTGAACCCGCCGTTAAGGTCAAAACAAACCAACATGGGGCCAAAAGTACGGATATTCTAAGCAATGCAGAAAGGATCGACCTCAAATAGTGGCATTAAGCTGTAACCTCAAAGGGAACGTGCCGAGTCTATCATTTGCCAGTTATCAGGTGTAAGAAGTGCTCTTCAAGCACGCCTTGACTTTGAACCGTGAACATTTTTTTATTGAGCATTTAAGTCATGTATTTATTTATTTAATATTCTTTTTTTTTCTATGAAAAGTTTGTTTTTCTCTCCGTTCGATGACCAGCATTATGTAGTCCAGTTGGTAACATGGAGACCAAAGTTTTACCTCAAATCTTCACTGGATTCCGGTGTGTTCCTGCTATTACTGTGCTTGATTATTTTTAAAAAAAGACAAAACAAGAAAGGACTGTATTTATATTAAGTGCCAAAAGATAATAGTTAATTTTATAAATCTGAACATGCCATTAGGATTTTTTCTTTTTTGACAACTAAAGGAAGGCAGAAAAAGAGAAAAAAGGCAGGGGGATAAAGTTTAGTAAATTAATTTTTAAGAATAGTTAAAAACAAACGAATAAATACTGCACAATCCACCTCATCCACATCAACAGCCATTTAGAGGGAGATGAAAGAACGTCAGTCTTATAGACCGATAATCACGGTTTGGGTGGTTTTTATGCTGCTACGTGTACATACTAAGAGTAGCCCATAGAAGCTACGAATACTTGTCAAAATGAAAAACAATGTGATGTCAGATCTTTTATCGTACCGTTAGTAGAAGTAGTGTTCTTATGTTTATCCGGTTTTCGTTTGTGAGTGGCAGAAATGTCCTTGTGTTGTTTGGGAGAATGTTTCATTGGTCCGCGTTGACCTCCATCAGGATTGCGTTTCTGCTCAACCGTCCGGCTGGTAGGAGCCGTCCCGGATGCTGCCGTCTGTCTAATGACTACTCAACCTATGAGAGCCACACGGTCCAGATATGAAGGCATTAAAATGCAGACTTTCTTTCATGCTTTGCTCAAGTTGGCCTTTTTTATTTATTTTAAATACTGCTTTTATGCGTGCAAAATATGTTTATCTTTTAACAAAAGAAGTGCAATATTTTTGATTAACTAGGAGTCCTATCTCCAATCTGCACATAAAAAACTAAAAATTAAAAAACTAAATCATTGTATTTCAAAGTTTTTCGGTAAAACTTTAGCTGAGGTGCGGCAAAACATTCATTATAATGTTGATAAAAATAGTTTACACATTTGTTAAACAGTTTATTAATATGACATTTGTAGACAATGGTCTCATTTTAGATATTAATAAATCTTACAGAATATTTTAATGAACATTATTCGGCTTATTGTGCTTATAAATGTCTAACTAACACCCTACAAACATATAAATAATGTTAGTTGATGTGTTAATAAAGTTGGTTAAGGTATCTTCTTATTAAAATGTTACCAGTTTTTCTTTAAAAAAAAAAAAAAAACAGAAAAAAGTAAAGTTAAAATAAAATGTCCTTTCATTGATAGGATGTATTTATATGAATTCATTTTATAAGAGAGCTAAAATTACAGCAAAGTGGTGCCAATCCAAAAAAAATAAAATAAAATAAAAAAGCATAAAGCAGATGACAGTTTTTCCCCCTAATTATTCAAAAAATCTCTGTAAAACTTAATCAAATGATTTTCTTAATATTTGCAGATTCATTTTCTGTAATTAAATGTTGAGTAAAATCGTTATCCAGATTAATGCAATAGACTGTAATAAATATCAAATTTAAAATGAAAATTATAATTGACATCTCAATTATCATATTTAATCAAGCTAGTGTAGCTTAATGATTAACCTGGACTTTAGATGTAAAAAAAGGCCAACTTGCAGCACGCTTTTCTGAAATGCATTGAGACACGGAGGGGTGTTTACATTTTTGCAATAATAGATAAATTATCTTTTCACTGATTTAAAACGGACCAATGGGCAATATGTGTAATTCAAATAGTATGTCATGGCTTTTGTTATTTCCATCAAAATGTTTGCTTTTAAGCGTTCACATAGCAAATTTAAATCTGAAATTACAAAAAAAATGCTAGAACAATAGTGCAGCAGTGGGAAGTGACCATTGCAAATGTATATTATGTCTTTAAGTTCAGTGGCAATACATCACACTCGGATCTAAGTTGTAAATGTCATTATATGTAGTTTTATGATAATTAAAAGAAAAAAGTGAAGCCAGCTCTTCATCATACCAGCTGTTTACTGATTACAATCAAAAAGACACATGAAATAATTGTATTTTCTTGGCCAGTCAGGCCTTAGCAGTTCCGTTCATTCCACTTGAGTTCAGATGAAGTGCAGATTTTACTCATTACTCATTATGACAGGATTGATCTTGATGCTCTCCCAAGCATTTGATTTTCATAACCTTCAGTATTGATGCTTGAGGCCTGTTTCACACAGGTGTTGATGGGTTTAAGCGCCTCTTATGAGTGTGAGTAGGTCTGCCGATGTAATCTGCAAGGCAAGTAGTCACAAGTGAAGATAACAACTACGACCGCTGGAGGGGTTGCTTAACACACACATACACATAAAAAAGGGCTTGCTGTGTAATTACCATTGAAACGTGACTGTGCTTCTCGTCCATTTACGGAAACGTGTCACCGTGCCTTGCATACTCGAGCTGGGGAAGCATTTTCACTGCTGTTTAGGAAAGCAGTCCACCGTTTAGAGGTTAAACCTGTGCCTGTTTTAGTGTCCACACCGAAAGGGAATTTATTTAAAACAAAAAAGAAAAATGTGCCAACTTTTGAATAACATTTTAAAACATATTCAGAGAGAGATTGCCTCTTTAGGATTCATGCATATGATTTATGTACTCTTCGGCTTTGACGGTGAACAAAGCCTTTTCTGATACATATTTACATTTTGTGAAATCAAGCCAAAAACCAGAGGGAAGCAGCTCATTTTGGCCCGCAATTTTAAAAAGTACAGTCCATTGGAAGTGTCCAATTTGGGTTGGAGGAAGATGAATAGAGGATGCAGTTAAACAAAGATGGATTTAAGCTGCATTATTTTAAGTTATTCCACCAGAATACCCTTCGATAAAGGCTATTTCTAAGATTGTATCAGCAGTTTTTGTTTTATTATTTAAAATAGCATTTAAATAATGCAGCTTTTTACGTGGAAATCACTTCAAATTAAGCAATCCAGCACACTAAATCAATATTATGTGTGTGTTTTCAATAAATTGAAAGATTGTAAAAGGAAATGCAGATTTTCAGCTTTAAGTAGAAGGAATTAAATTAAATTTTCACAAAAAAAATGTTAGTTGCACCTTTATATTTTTGTTATTTGAAAGCCATGGTGTTGTTACTCGCCTCATTTTTAACAGGAGGGTAAATAAAGTCAAACAAATGTCTAAAAACTACGTTCGGCAGTGAAAAAGCCAAACTCCAAACTGCGTGTATCAGAAGCGGTACTGGATGTTGTCATCTGCTCATCAATGTTTGTCATCATGCTGAACTCCACAATGTGATATTTTTTCATAAAGAATGTGGAAATGAGACTATTTTTGCAAAATGATTCAGATTTTTTTTTTTTTAATTGAGAAATAGATTAAAGTGGGAACAGATCGGCAGGCCCAGCAGTTATAGCTACATTTTCATTGCCTTCACTTCTGTAATTTTGTGCATCACTATGAAAAAGAAAAGAAACCACCTCCCATGCAACATTTTAATCTAAATGACATTGTAAAACCTCAATTTTCTGTCCATGCTGTGAGATAGATTTCTGTCAAGTACTGAAAATATCAGAAAACTGTAATATCTTATGTTATTAGTGTGTATTTATTTATTTTTATTTTTTTTTAAATATACCTGGTTTGTTTCTATCTGTAATTGCCACCAGAGGGCGATGTACATGTACGGATGTGAGCTGTACATTTTTTTTTTTTGTGACAGAACTGTGTATTTACAAGCAACTGGGATTAAAATTCTGTGACTATATGAATCGAACGAGTGCCAAATATACCTGAGCATGCTAAAGTCCGCCAGTTTTCTTCTGATTCTACGAGGAAACTCCAGCGACTCACTGCTGTTGAAGACTTGAATGCACAGCTGAAGGTTTAACCATGCTCAGTATTTTTGCAAGAAGGGGGAAAAAATTTATTGAGGTTTTAATTTTGGTTAACCAAAAAAAAAAAGGAAAAAAAAAACGAAGTTTCTTCAGATATTTGTTGTATTTTACTGTGTCGATCCATGGCTTATAAATGCAGTCTGTGATGGTCATATGCTGCCATGAGAGGTCAATATAAAAAGCTGATTTCCATTATTTCTTGGACTCTTGGTTTAAAAAAAAAAAAAAAAAAAGAAAAAACTGCACACACATTTTGGGTCCGTTTTGTTTCTAACATCACACGAGTTGCATTGTGTGTTTTCTGAACTGCTTCATACTAAAAAAACTAAGTGAGCCTGACATTTGGTGACTTTTACCCTGGATTTTATCAAATATAGAGTGTGGATTTGTCCAAAAATGTAAAAGTAAATGTAATTCTAATATTAAAATGAAGCTCTGAAATACTATTGTGCTCTCAAATGTGTCTTTTTTCCCTCCTAGTTGAGCCTTGCTAGAAAAAGATGAACATTTTTTCTGTCATAATCATAAGCATTTTCTCACACAAGCTGTCAGGTAAACCCAACCACACCCATTCGTGTGTGTGGGTGAAAAGCTTCTTCTGCTCCGGTCTACATGCTTCCTCAACATGACACTGGCGTGTTTGGGAATGTGTAATGCAGTCTCAGAGGTGTGCAGATGATCACTGATCCTCAGCTCAGCACCTGAGAAGCGCTGCTGTTTGAGGCATGTCTGCGCCTTCAGGGGACGGGTGGTGGTGTGAATTCACTCACATCAGAATTTCTGATGCTCGGTTAACTCAACAAATTACCAACAATCAGGGGAGACACGTATCTCAAGTGGGTTTGACCTGCACTTGAAATGTGTGACTTTTAAACACCTGTTGTTGTTGCAGTGTTGTGTTCTCTTTAGGAGGGGGTTGCAACCTTTAACGCTAAAGGTTCAAAGGTTATTGCAACGTCCCACTTCACTGTTAAGAACAGGGTGTCAAATTCAATCCCACAAGGAGCCAAAATCCAAAACACACCTTAAGTCGCGAGCCGAACAGGATAAACATTTATAAAACACTCTAAAACTACATTTTTAAAACCAGAACTTAACATAATTATGAACTAGATATATAGCATTACTTGTAATAATGCTAGTATGAATGCCTTAAGTTGAATTCGGCCGCTAAAGATGCTAGCGCTAACAGATGAAGATGCTGAAAATGATGAAAAGCTGAAGTTGATAGCCAGCTGAAATATTAACTAAATGCCAAATTAGCCACACAAAAAAAAGCAAAAACAAAACTTTGGTAAGCCAAAACTAGTATATTAACTAGACTCTAAAACAGCCTAAAAAATCTTAGTAAATGCCAAATTAGTCAAAAAAAGCTAGCAGAATGCCTATTTTTGAACTTTAAAACTGTAACTTTTTAACATAATTATGAACTACATATATAACATTACCTGCAATAATGCTAATGTGAATGCTGTAAGCTAAATTTGGCTGCTGAATATGCTGGTTGATAGCCAGCTAAAATATTAACTAAATGCAAAATTAGCCAAAAAACAAAAGCAAAACTTTGGTTAGCCAAAACAGCTAGGATATAGCCGAAAAATTAGCTAAAATTCAAAATATAATAAAAAAATGGAAAACAAACTAAATTTGTCAAAACAGCTAGCATGTAGCTAATGTATTAGCTAGACTCCAAAATAGCCTAAAAAATCTTAGTAAATGCCAAAACAGTCCAAAAAGCTAGAAGAATGCCAATTTTTAAAACTGTAAAACTAATTTTAAAACATTATTATGAACTAGATAAATAGCATTACCTACGATAATGCTAATGTGAATTCTTTAAGCTGAATTTGGCTGCTGAAGATGCTGAAATTGATAGCTGTAAACGCTAAAGTTGATAGCTGTAAACGCTGAAGTTGATAGCCAGCTAACATATTAACTAAATACCAAATTAGCCAAAAAAACAACAAAAAAAACAGACAAAAACAAAACTTTGGTTTGCCTAAATTAGTCAAAACAGTGAGCACGTAGCTAAGACATTAGCTGGACTCCAAAAAAAACGTAACTTTTTAACATAATTATGAATAATAAACATTATTCCAGAATAAATCAACTTAAACCTTAAATAACTGAATATTTTACTCACCATATAAACATATTTTGTTAAAATTATACATTAGAAATGAGCGCAAGATAACATCGGGTGATTTATAACAATAAAATAAAATTACCCGGAGGCCCGTATCTGGCCCCTGGGCCTTGACTTCAACACATGTGGCTTAGAAAAATACACTTTATGTTTTTACCACAGTTAGCCAAAGCATTAATGAAAAGTAGCTTAAAAAATGTACAATAGTTGAATTATAACAGTTTTATATTTATGTGTTTTAGATTTTATTACTGGAGCACAAACAAATTCCTTTCAAAATAAAACACATCCTGTGTTAAATAAGATTTACTTAAATTAAGAATACAAAAAAGCAAAGTCAAGCGTGATGTTTTCGGTCATTAGGATTTTGGTGCACCTCCGTCCCTTAACTCCTTTTCAAATGTACATGGCAACATTTATGAATCTTATTTCTAAAAATCTATTGATTTAAATGCAATTCCATACTTGAAGTCTGAAAAGCAACTAGACTAAGTTTATTGTAATGATAACTCACTTGTCTGGAATTTAAAAAAAATATTAAACTAAGAAAAAAAAAACATATTTACTCAAATTTTTTGAAGTTAGCTTCAAAGCCAAAAAGCCAGTGTTTGTAACCCTGTTAACTCAGGTGGTAGACCTTTATGTTGTCTTCCATAAGAAGCTGTTGTTAGATATTCACTTGAAACTACAAATACTAATTTAAAAAGCATGCATTTTACACCTTCCCTGTTTCATGGTATCTCAGATCTTAAATGTGAGCAGCAGTTTAAGTGTTTAATGAAGCGTCAGCACTGACTGCATCAACACTTTCAGCTGTGATGGTTTCAGCTCCATAGAAGCACTCAATTATTCATTTTATTGTAATGGAACACAGGTAAATGTACTTGTTTATTCCCACGTGAAACTTGAACTGACGATTGTGTTTTTTGCGTCGGAAGAGTTGAAATCCGATCATCTGAACTTTCCAGTTTACAGTCTGTGCTCCAACTACAGACACTGCAGCTGATTTCCTTTGCATGCAGGCAGTTTTACCCAAACAGCTCATTAAACATTTGGAAAAAGAAGAAGTAAAGTACAATAAAAACTCATTTCTAAAACCATAAAGCAGTAAAGCTAGCTTAAATCCAAGTATAGGTATAAAAGTATTTTGTAAATAGTTGAATATCCCTTACAAAACAAAAGTATATTGCAATATATTGGAAAATATATGATATAGACATATTGCCAATATATTAAGAAATATATCTCAATATGTCAGTCATTTACCCATATATCTTTGAATATACTGCAGTATATGGATGTATATATATATATATATATATGTGTGTGTGTGTAGCATATTTCAGTACATAGAGCAATTTATTGCAGAATAAATCACAATGCATTACATATTACATATTTCAGCAATACATTGCCACACATTTCAATACAAGAAATTAGTAATAGTTGGAGTATTTCAATATACTGATGAATATTGCTTCCATATATGGAATAAATATATTGAGATATATTCATGAGATTTTTTTTTATTATTATTTTTTTTTTAAGTTTTTATTTGTATTTATATTAATTAACTCTTGGTGGTGATACAAAGAAAACAGAGGATATTTTCAAAATAAAAGAACCAAATTTACAGAGTTCCTAGCTTCCTCACTACAGGTCTGAAACTAAATGAATCTGTTTAATGTCATATTTTCTGATTAAAAATAGCTTGTGGAATTCCATTTCACAATTTTTTGTATTCAAATCTTTGAAATATTAACAAACTCATATGTTTGAGGGACAGGATGCAAAAGAGAGTTTAGCCGGCTGTGAATATAGAACTAATCACTTTGGGTTCATCTGTCAAAACCAAGAAAATGTGTTTAAACCCAAAATGCAGAAAACTGGGCTTGTTGGCAGAAATGTAAGTATTTATAAATAAACTAAAACAGACAAAACTCATGGAGAAATAAAGAGGGGACCTGAGAATGTAGAACTGAAAACCAGAGACTTTTATACACTGAAGACAATTAACAGAAATGAAAACAGCTGGAGATGATCAACATGAACCTGAAGTGACTGACAGGAGACAGAATATGACTAAAACTGGGGAGAACCACCAATGTACTGCAGCCAATAGGGGGCGCTGCCCGCTCCAGACTGTGCACCAGAAGGTATGAGTAGATAGTCAAGATAGGGCTGAGCAGACAAGATACAGCAAATTTTAGCCTTCACTTCTAAAACACTTTTCTTTCAGGGAGGAAGCAGATTTACTTTGGGAGAGCCAAGGTCAAAACGCTGATCTCAGGGGGAGTCGGATTAGATAAAATACTTTCGGGCACCAACAGATCAGCAATTTGTGTCTAGTAGAGTCTTGAGCCAAATTTTAATAATTGTGGACAATTTAGACCAGTCTCACTTCAATTCAAGCAGAAAGTCTCTCCAAGTTGGTAACCATTTTCCATACAAGTTCAAGGGTTGCCAGTGCTCCACCTAACCGGGCAAGTGAGGCACAGATTGGTTTGTGAGAGTTTTGTGAGTCTTTGCCTCCACAGAGCTCTAACAGGTTGTCCAATAACTCAGAAATCCTCTGATCCTAACTGTGAGAACAGAATCAAGAATCCAAATACAGCAGATATGCATCGTCAACGTCTTCTACCGCTGGGCCAAATACACCAGCCTCCACTTGCTCCATGGATCGTTGGGGTATCCCACTGCGTCTGGGCAGTTCCTTAGTGTGGAAAAAAATCTTCTTGATCGACTTCAAAAAGCTGAATTTTTTCTCAGAAAGCAAAATCCAGAAGGGTGCACAAGAACAAAAAATGCAGACTTGGAGAGAGGACAGGACAAACGCCTTGACACAAGGGGAGAGAGAAGAAAACCGTCTGACTTCACCAAGACCCAGAAGAAGATTTTGGATGTATGTGTTCAGTTTATGTTAGAAATGTACTAACATTTCTTAGATGGTGAAAGAATGAAGACAGGTATTCATTATATTTGCCACATGAAAGGGAAGGAAGACAAACTGGTTGAAGGGTTTCTCAAAGAGATTTATGATGTAATATGCACTGAAGTCAAAACACGTGCCATGGTTCTTAACCCTTTCACACCTGAGGTCTCTAGTCTTTTTACTACCGTAACTCATCAACTGTTCAGACCAGGGGTGTCAAACTCAATCACACAAGTGGCCAAAATCCAAAACACACCTTAGGCTGCGGACCGAACAGGATAAACATTTATTGAACACTAAAACTACATTTTTGAACCTTAAAAACGTAACTTTTTAACATAATTATGAACTAGATATATAGCATTACCTGTGATGATGCTAGTGTGAATGCTGTAAGCTGAATTTGGCCACTAAAGATGCAAGTGCTGATAGCTGAAGATGCTGAAATTAATAGCTCTGAAGCTGATAGCCAGCTAAAATATTAGCTAAATGTCAAATTAGCCTCATAAACTAAAAAAAAAGAACTTAGGTTAGCCAAAACAGCTAGCATGTAGTAAAAAAAATAGTTAAACTTCCAAATAGCCTAAAAAACTGAAAAAAGCATACATTTGCCAAACAGCTAGCATGTAGCTGAAATATTAGCCTAACTCCAAAATAGCCTAGAAAATCTTAGTAAATGCCAATATAGTCCAAAAAGCTAGTAGAATGACAATTTTACGTTAAAACCGTAACTTTTTAACATAATTATGAATAATAAAAAGGCAGGAATATTATCCCAGAATAAATCAACTTAAACCTGAAGTAACTTTCAATATTTTACT
Source organism: Oryzias melastigma (assembly GCF_002922805.2). Lineage (NCBI taxonomy): Eukaryota > Metazoa > Chordata > Actinopteri > Beloniformes > Adrianichthyidae > Oryzias > Oryzias melastigma. Next base: position 34,594,561 of record NC_050516.1, read on the forward strand.
CTCCATAAAAATATATTTTGTCAAATTTATACAAGTTAGAAATAACCGCAAGATAACATCGGGCCATTA
>NC_050516.1:34597774-34604144 GCF_002922805.2 Oryzias melastigma
CTCAGGTGTGGCTGCTCTGCTGCCTCAGGTGTGGCTGCTCTGCTGCCTCAGGTGTGGCTGCTCTGCTGCCTCAGGTGTGGCTGCTCTCCAACTCTCCAAATCTCCAACTCTGCTTGACATCAGCCGTCATTTCCCTTTATCCATGTGTTTCTTGGCCTTCCTTGTTTTCTCTTCCCCAGTAGGATTCCAGAGTCTGATGGATGATGCTGGGGGCAGTTCCAAAGATGATGGCGGGAAGGTGTTGATGCCCAACCAAGGATCTAAGGCCTAACTAACTTTCTGAATCTCCAACTTCATTTACAGCAATGGAGCACCAGATGTTCAAGCAACTTCATGCTTCGCTGTTGCCTGCAGATACTAATTATTTTACCGCATTCCAGTCCTTGGTGAACAAACTGCCTTCAGGCACCAGAAATTATTTCAAATTTGACTCATCAATCCAGAACACTTGCTGCTATTTTTTTGCAACTTAGTTAATTTGTTTTCCTGGATACTTGAGTCTCTTGTCCTGGTTTCCATGTTGGAGGTTTGGCTTCTGGCCAGACCTCTCAGAACAGTAGATGGTTGTACCGGTATCCCACTGGTTTCTGTCAGTTCTGAGCAAGACCTTCTGGTTTTAAAGGTCAATAGACTTGATGTGTCTTTCATCTGCTTCACTAAGATTCTATGCATCTATGATCTTCATTGTTTCTTTGTGCTTCCTCAAAAGATCTTGAACATCACATCTTACACTCCAATCTGCATTGAAATCCTTGTCTGGGAGAAGCATTGCTGGTGCAGCCGAACTACCCAGTATCTTGTTTGTCTGTTATTACTACAAAGACACATACAAAAGCTGACAGCATTTTGTGCAAATCGGAAAATTGCCTCAAATATGAGCAACTTTTACAAACCATTCGACAGTCTTTCAAATCTAACAAGTAAGACATCTAGCAATAATTGGAGAAAACAACAGAGCCTGGGTATGTAAGGTAAATGGTGACTTGTGATTGAAACATCATAAAGAGAACAAAACTATATCATTGCAATACTATGATAATATTGAGACTTTTACCAATAAACGTAATTGTGCTTGATATAGACATAATATCTTCCTTTCCAAATAATAATAATTTTTGTAGGACAGACTTTGTTGGATGTATTTTGGACACATTTTATGTCACATTGTAATGCTTTTGAGTTGGAGAGAGTTCCCCTGCAATTAGAGTGTGAATAGCCCACATACTTTCTATATGTAGATACCGCGTAGATGTCTGTCACACAGGGACAAGTGTTGTCACCATCATTTTTAAAGTGTCAGGACACTGCGTTTGCAGATATACTTTACATATACAGAAAGAGAAACAAGAGTTAACCTTAGAGTTCATCAGTACCTAATCAGTGTTTAAGAAAACAGCTGAAGGCTTTGTAACTGTTTACTTACAGATCTTGAGGTTCTGACTTTAAATATTCTTTGGTCAATGAGAGAGAGTTCAGTTACCCTAAAGTTCTTTAAGATGCCGCAGAAGTGTATTCATGTTCGCCGTGGGAAAAGCTGATGACACGTTTAAAATACAAAACCCTACTCAGGAGTTTGAGTCCTGAAGAAGTTTCGTGAGATTCTGGAGGAGTTATCAACGATTCCTCTGCTGTCCTTCAGAGCAAGTTGGACAGGATCTGGACTGATCTGACAGTGGTAAGACCTTTATGTACTTTCCCCACAGAAGAGTATTTAGTGCTAACCTTCTGAAAATATTCAACATTCTTGCTTGTTCTTTCTTGGGACTCAGTTTCTGGTGTTAGTCTGCAATCACAACAATTCCTATTTGCACAATTCCGCCTGTCCTTTAACCAGCATGGTCAACCTCATTAGCTGTACTCTTAAAGAAATAAAAATTAATAAAAATGCATACTTTCTGACCCTTTAGTGTCTTAACAATGAACGTAATTAGAATCTGTACACTGAATAAAAAAGATCCATTATTTTAAACCCTACATCCTAGATAAAAATTCCTAATCCAGGTACAGCTTAGCATGTTTTCCAATAGAAGGTTGGCTAATATACTATGAAGGGAAACGGTTTTCTCTCTATATTTACTTCTGCAGTACTGTGCAGATATTTCTGGCTTGTGTGTTCCTGCTGACTGGTGTCGTGTTTCTTCTCAGAGGAGGATTTACAGCGAACTGGAAAGGAAAACCATGCGATGGAAAGACACTGACAGCAAAATGTCCAATTAAAAAGAAAAAGAAGATTTGAAACAGATTTCATACGTCAAATGTTGAAACATTCCATTCTACTTTTGATTAGTTCAACCACCACAACAAAATGAAAAGGGGGCTAAAAACTTGGACAAACTTGAAAACCAGTCAGAGTGACTCAGACTGATCATGTGTGATTGGTATTCAGCAACAAGCGTTTAAGCACAAGATTTCTTAAAAAGAAAAAAAGAACTAAAGTTAAAATCGACTTTGAGGATGTTTAAAAAATCCTTCAGAAAATAACTGATAGTTGAAGCTCTTTGCTTTCTAGGATATACTAATTCATTGAGAACATTTGCTTACATAACCTTGATGATGTTCACTCTTTTAAGCCACATGCATGTGTGGTGTAAAACAAGCCTGCAGCTGTTGCTTTAAAGTCACAACAGCTCAGACACAAAAGTATTGGCACTTATTGCAGCAGGTGCACAGCTTCTTAAGTAATCAGATCTCTATTGTCAAGCTATGGAACGCTTTGACATAAAGTAGACACAAATATTGAGATGAGTTGGTTGCAAAGTTCATTGTATTTGTTTATTAATTACAACTAAACTTTCCACTTTGAAAAAGAAAGTAATTACAAAAACATGCAATTCATATTACACATATTAAAAGGCTAAATAAAAAAAAATAAAAAATAAATAAATTTTGCATTTGATGAATAAAATATGTAGATGGTTTATCCGCGGGTTGTTGTGCACACAATCAGTCTGTCATGTAAAAAAGGTTAAAACTTCACAAAAAAAAAAGTTGTGACTGTGACCTTTCTCAGCTTGGTAAAACAACCATTGACAGCATGAGAACTGGACTGAGTGACCCCTCCCCCCTGGCGTTCCAAACAGGAAGTACCTATTGGCTCCAAGAAGAGAAATAAAAAGCTATTACTCAGTAGTTCTAGTGGTCAGAATAACCATTCTTGCTCTGATACTTTTTTCAACATGTCCCTCCTAAACCTTAATTTTTTTCAAGACGTTTATTTCTTTATTTTAAGAGACTGGCCAATGAGATGCCTCAATAAAAGTATGTGGTCTCGTAAAATGTTTGTTGACATATTCTCCAGAGTCCACCTTCAAATGGTAGGGCTGTGGCCTTCCAACCGGCTCGATGGGTGAGAGTGGTTGCCATAGAAACGATGGCTCAGACCAACTTGGACCAATCACTGCTCACTGACATCATCTGGCTCCAACATGGCAGCATTAGTATTGCGAAAAAATGGCGACTAAAATGACTTCATTTCTGGAGTAAACCATTTTCTATGGGTGATGTCACACTCACTCGTTCCAGTTGTCATATACAGTCATTACATTTCTGATGAGCTGGTATCATTGAAGGAGGTTGGTGTTTTTAATGTGTATACATGATTGTGATTATTGTGTGTAGTCATATGGACTGACAGACAATGGTTTTCAACACAGAAGAGATTGTTGGTCATGTGACCAAAGTTACTGGTTCCCTATCTTTTTACAGACCATAATAAGAAATGTTTGACACGATAGAAAGTCAGTAGTTACTCCCTCGGTTGTTAAAGCCATGTGTGACAAATACCAACAATGAGTGAGAATTGGATTATTGTTCTTTTTACGGCTTTACTGTCAAAAAATAAAAAATAAAATAAAAAATTAAGTTTTCCTTGACCTTGAGCTAGATCTGCAAACAATCTCAATCAGCAGAACACCAAACTGGGGTACATTCCTTTAAAAGAAAACAGAAAACAACATGCCTGCGTAAAGAATATCATGAGAAATGAGCTTTAAAATCACCTGAAAACACCAGTCAGTTTTTATGTTCCTAAATTCCTCCATCAGCTTCAAAGAATATCAGTTTGTCTTTAAGGTGGTGACCGTATGGTGCACAGGCAGCACACACAGCCTGAGCAACAGTATTTTGGTGGTTTACATTTACCTTCACAAAGCAAAATCAGTTTTCTAGGAGAAATCGAGAAGTTAACCTTTAAGGGTTGGATTCATTACATTGCAAAAACAGGCCCCTTAGAAAATAGGCAGATATTCTTAAAATAAGCAATAAAATGTGGTCTTACTAAGAACTCTTATTTTAATTGAAAACATTCTTGTTACTAAGACACATTTTCTTAAACCAAGACATTTATCTATACAAAAACTTTCTTAATAAGATTATTTTTTACAAGACAGAAAATAAGACATTTTTTCTTGAAACAAGGGTCTACTTTCTTAACATTTTTTCTTACAGTATACAATGAATTTAATGAGGTGAATTTAGTTGAATTTATCTGGAAGTTCTTCCTCCCTGAATGAATTAGTTAATGGAGCCCCGTCACATGACGACACAGTTTTTGTGCAGCCATACAACATTCCCAAATAATTACTCTCATTAGTAGTCCAGAGGGCTTAATGTGGCGTCTTCCAACATCTTGCGGCTTTATAATATTTTTTTAAGGTTTTTTTCCAAGGTTAGAAATGTGTTTATGCGAATCTTGGACTATTCTTCCAGAAGAACATTTTTGAGGTCAGACACTGATGTTGGATGAGGATTCCTGGCTCATAGCCCTTGCCTTAATTCTTTCTTACGGTGTTCTGTTCTGTTGACGTCAGGACTCTGTGCATGAAGGCAAATCAGGTTCTTCCAAACAAAACTCTGTTATCCATATCCTCATGGGCTTTGCTTTGTGTCAGGCTTCATGTTGGAACATGGAAAGGCCATCCCTAAACCGTTTCAACAAAGTTAAAGTCAAGTAACTATCAAAGATTCCTTGGAATGTTGATACATTCAGAGCTGCTTTCTCTGGATCTAAGCCCAGCTTCTGAGAAACAGTCCTAAAACAAACACCTCCCTTCACCAAACTTCACATTTGGCACAATACAGCCAGGCAATTACCAATCTCCCAGCAACCAAAAAGACAGTTTTGTCTCACAGACTGACAGACAGACAATTGTGCTTGGTAACCCCCCCAAATACACTCCTCCTCCCTGGGAGGCAATAGTTATTTAATCTTAAATCATAGCCGGCCACAAAAAGGAAGAAGCTAAATCAATTCGAAGTGTTAGAAAAAAAAAGGGAAAAAAATGCTACATTTGGAAATCTAAATGACTGATCAATCTATCAAACCGTTTGAAAAAAAGTAAAAAAAAAATACAAACAAGTGAGTGCGTGTATAAATAAATGATAATATATATATATCAAATAATATACATTTATACATATACAATGTAGATATATTGTAATTCCCCCCTTATATGGAGGGGTTGGGGATTGGAGTCATCCGCGATGATGCCAAACCTGCAAATACCCAACAACCCCCACAGCCAAAGGATGTCAGTTTATTGGTCCATATTTATCAAAAAGGCCTCTGATTATGCTTTGTAAAACATGTATTAAATTAATTGGAGTATTGGCTTTTTTTTTAGAATTCTGAACAAAAGAATATTCCGCAGCTGAGTCAGCTGATGCCATTTCTCAATGCAGGGGCATGGAGAGAGGAGGGACACTCCTCTCGCGGAGAGGGAGTGCAGACTGGCCATCTGCGCTCAGGTGTGCGGAGATACACCTCCGGAGACAGGGATTTCATACAAGCGTCTTGAGGAGCTGTCAGGGTTTTTGCAACATGAGGAAGAGTCATGTAACAGAAAAAAAATCCACAAATACTATATATATATATATATATATATATATATATATATATATATATATATATATAGGCTATATATATATTAGGGCTGTCAGATTTGTCGCGTTAATCACGTGTTAATTTGACATGTGCTTGACGCCGACAATTTTTTTGACGCATTGATCGCGGATTCCTCGTACGTGCCTTTCTATACCGCGCGCACGGGCGTCCCTCAGTCACGGGCTGCTCTCACTAGATCACGGCGGGTCTCCAACCACCGAGCTGCTAGCTAGAACCCGCCCAGCGCCAGGACGCGGAGAGCTCCTGCACCCAAACCTGGCTCTGGTTCGCGTCCAGTACCACGTCTGGTGATACCGGCGCCGCGTCTCAAGAGCTGCGGACCCCCGACGTTCCGAACAGCAAGCACACCGGGGCACGTTTTAAATGTAGTTAAAACATTGCAGTTATTTGTAGATGAAAAGATGAATCTCAGCTTTGAGTGTGTGGCCCGTCCCTCTTTCGCCGCGCGAAAATATGCAAAATATCCCA
>NC_050516.1:34604875-34605071 GCF_002922805.2 Oryzias melastigma
ACGCTCCTCTCTCGGAGGGGGAGTCCAGACTGGCCATCTGCGCTCAGGTGTGCGGAGATACACCTCCGGAGACAGGGATTTCATACAAGCGTCTTGAGGAGTTGTCAGGGTTTTTGCGACATGAGGAAGAGTCATGTGACAGAAAAAAAAATCCACAAATACTATATATATATATATATATATATATATATATATA